>NC_063059.1:11940277-12072640 GCF_018812025.1 Megalobrama amblycephala | reverse complement strand
TTTTTTCTCTCTTCTCTCTCCTATTGGGGGAAGCTTACACCCCTAGTGGCAGCAATCTGTTACAACAAGCATGTTGTAAATCACAGACTAGTATTAAACTAGTGGTAGTCAGGTTGGGGAAGCATACACCCGCAGCAATAGCTCTGAGTTAGATGCAGCGTGCAGCTAAGAAATGAAATGCAGTGCTTCCTCATCATGAGCACGATTTCTGCTCCAGTCGGGCCGATTCCTTTGGCTACGAAAGACAAGATGGCGACTCCCATGATATCACACTCCTTACAGGACCATCAAGCTAGACATTGTTAGGGTTGAATAAGAAACCTCTGTGTATTTAAAGAAAAGCATGTTACAATACTCTGATAAGTTTTCAAGCCACAGACGTTTGTTCACTTATCACAGAATGTTGCGATATGATTGGATATCATAAAGAGCATAGTCTAAGACAACAGCTTAAGATAACATGTACCTGAATAAACTTACCACAGTAGTGCTTATAGTATGCAGCAATGACACTAGAGCTTTGGTAACAAGCAATTTTTTAGATAGCCTTGAGATCAGCTTGTTCTAACCTTTAAGAACGAGCGTTTTATGGCGTTATTTTACTGTCAATTGTCGAGAGCACACTATTGTGACGCGAGAGCATATCCATGTAATGCGCGAGCGCAAATCTGTCCGCTCGCGCGCGGATTTCCTCTGCTCTCGCGCAAATCTGTCCGCTCGCGCGCGGATTTCCTTTGCTCTCGCGCAAATCTGGACGCGCGCGCTCAAATATACAGTGCTCTCTTATGAACTGCCTCTCCTCTCGCTCAGATATTGCGTGTGCACGCTCAAACTGTTTCCTGCGTGCTCAAACGTGTCCTGCGCGCTCAAACTGCACATGTGCGCTCACGAATCTCTCCGTGCTCTTGCAGAAATTAATTTGCTTTTGGATTAAATGCTGTCAAAAGTTATAAACCAATCAGAAGAGACGACTGATCCATGAAAATGCTACGTGGAATCTTATTGGCTGAGAGTGAACTGCGCCTGGAATTCTTTCGACAAAAATATATATTTTATTTCTTTACAATTTAATAATATTTATCAAATGTAACCTAGTCTAACTGCATCACATTACAGGTCAAACCCCTATTTATCTAAACAAACAAACAAAAATTGTTTTCTTAAAGTTATTGTGGTCATACGTTTTGTGTTGAAATAAAAAAAAAAAAAATAGGTAACATTTTACAATAAGGTTTTTATTTGTTAACATTAGTTAATGTATTATCTAACATGAACTAACAATGTGCAATACATTACTGTAATTATTAATCTTTGTTAACGTTAAAAATACAGCTGTTTGTTGGTTGTTTACTTCACAGTGCATTTAATAATGTTAACAAATACAACATTTGATTTTAATAACGTATTAGTAAATGTTGAAATTAACATTAACAAATATTAATAAATGCTGAAGAAGAGCAATTCATTATTAGTTAATGTTAACTAATGCAGTTAAATAATGTTAACGCAACCTTATTGTAAAGTATTACCAACAAACATCTTCTGATTTAAGACCGAACAAGATCAGGGTCAAATCGTCATTCCCTTAATACTTAATGTGGAGATCACATACCACCATAGTCAATTTCCATATTCTTCGCGCATTACATTGATATGCTCTCGCGTCACAATAGTGACAATTGACAGTAAAATAACGCCATAGCGTTTCCAGTGGCACTATAGCTTTAAGAAAAGGGCGTTTCTTCAACTAGGGGCACTTTTAGCCTTGTGAAGTTGAATAAAATAAACTTGTTCAAAAGTCATGTAACACATTCTCATACGTTTAAATAATTTCTCTAGTTTTAAGGTCTGTAAGAGGACAAACTTAGATTACAAGAGAAATTGTTAAGATTTTACAGTTTTTCCGACCTGCAATGAACAAATGTCATTTCCACCACATCTCAATATACAGCTATTATTTAAAAATAGAATAACTTATGCCACTCAAGAATTATCTAAGATCATTTTTGTAACTAGTTTTACCAGTTTTTCCACAATGTACATTAATTATACATTTGCCAATGAGATAAAATCAACTGCCCTAAGGACCAAATGCTGAACTGTACACCTGTCACACTCTGAAATTTAATATTGGTTTGGGTAAGAGTTTATTAGAAAATAAATAACTATAATTGTTATATTAAGTAGAGCATGATCTCATAAATTGTGGATACATTTTTAATGTGTGATGAGAACTTTTTTAATAGTTTTTAAAAATGTGTGTGGTGATGGAAATGACAGGGCGGTGGTGGAAATGACAGGGTGTGGTGGAAATGACAATGAGTTAATGTGAATGTAGAGAAACAGTAGAAATATTTATTAGAAAAAACTT
This sequence comes from Megalobrama amblycephala, assembly GCF_018812025.1. Lineage (NCBI taxonomy): Eukaryota > Metazoa > Chordata > Actinopteri > Cypriniformes > Xenocyprididae > Megalobrama > Megalobrama amblycephala. The sequence goes on along the minus strand of NC_063059.1, from coordinate 12,070,269 downwards.
AAAGTCTTCACACTCATTAAACTCAATTCACAGAATCACTAAACATAACCACACCTGTTTTAGTGTAGTGCTGAGTTTGATGTATAAAACAAGATTTGTCTCACAGATGAAAGTTACAGTGCATACTGTAAATAACTCACACAAATGATGGCAAGGCAAAAATATAAGCAATAAATGATGCATCAAAATTTCAACATTGTGAGATAATTATGAGGCTATATAATTGTGAGAGTTTGATACTGAAATGTTCTTATTGGTCTCTTGAATGAATACTTATCTTCTGTAAAGAGTAATTGTAAAGAACACCTGAAACTGTATCATTTAAACGGAGGTGTGGAATGTGGAAAATTTTGAGCACCTTGAATGTGTGAGTGTATGTTTGCATGTGTGTGAGAGAGAGCGTTTGACAGATCTGTCTCTTTTAAGTCTCTCCTTCATATTTTATAGGGTCAGCTTTTATTTTGTCCCTATAGGCCTGTGACCTTTCTTTTGTTGTCTTAGGTGGCATCTTAAAAATAGAAAAAAATGAAATCAATTAATATAAAAATAATATAATTTAGAAATAAAAAATCATAATATAATTATAAATATAAAAAGTATTGTAACATACACTATATTGCCAAAAGTTTTGGGACGCCTGCCTTTACGTGCTTATGAACTTTAATGACATCCCATTCTTAATCCGTAGGGTTTAATATGGAGCTATTCAGCAAGGTTTAGGAGTGTGTTTATGGAAATTTTTTACCATTCTTCTAGAAGCACATTTGTGAGGTCAGGCAGTGATGTTGGCGAGAAGGTCTGGCTCACAGTCTCCTCTCTAATTCATTCCAAAGGTGTTCTATCAGGTTGTGGTCGGGACTCTTTGCAGGCCAGTCAAGTTCCTCCACACCAAACTCACTCATCCATGTCTTTATGGTCCTTACTTTGTGCACTGGTGCGCAGTCATGTTGGAACAGGAAGGGGTCATACCCAAACTCTTCCCACAAAGTTGGGAGCATGAAATTGTCCAAATTGTCTTGGTATGCTGAAGCTTTAAGAGTTCCTTTCACTGGAACTAAGGGTTCAAGCCCAACCCCTGAAAAACAACCCCACACCATATTCCCCCTCCACCAAACTTGGCACTTGCAGTCAGGCAAGTACCGTTCTCCTGGCCACCACCAAACCCAGACTCGTCCATCAGATTGCCAGACAGGGAATTGTGACTCCTCACTTCAGAGAACACGTCTCCACTGCTCTAGAGTCCAGCGGCGGCGTGTTTTACACCACTGCATCCGATGCTTTGCATTGCATTGGTAATGTAAGGCTTGGATCAGCTGCTCGGCCATGGAAACCCATTCCATGAAGCTCTCTACACTGTTCCTGAGCTCATCTGAAGGACACATGAAGTTTGGAGGTCTGTAGCTATTGAGTCTGCAGAAAGTTGGCGACTTCTGCGCACTGTGCACCTCAGCATGCACTGACCCGCTTTGTGATTTTACGTGGCCTACTGTACCACTTCGTGGCTGAGTTGCTGTTGTTCCCAATTGCTTACAGTTGACCGTGGAATATTTACTAGTGAGGAATTTTCACAAATGCGCTTATTGCACAATCACGGTACCACGCTTGAGTTCACTGAGCTCCTAAAAGTGACCCACACCTGTGAAAGTGAAAGTGACTGGAACTTCTGAATTCAATGATTTGGAGGGGTGTCCTAATACTTTTGGCAATAAAGTGTATTGTTATAAAAAGTATTACACAACTATACTCCCACTATCCATATCAATTGTACTTTTTAACCATAAATGTCATTTCCACCACATGCTGTCTTTTCCACCACAGAGGGCAGTGTGGTGGAAATGACTGTGGTGGAAATGACATTTCTGTAGTTTTTTGTGAAAAAATGGAAGATAGCTTCACTGATTCACTTTGAATTACTACTTAGCATTTCATGTACGCAAAATACTCTTATTTAACTTAAAATTTTTAGCTTTTTAAAAACACCCTTGAAGGTACAGCATGTTTGGAAATGATGTAGAATAAATATATTTACTGATCTAGCAATATTTACCTTGATTTTTCTTCATTTGTTGTTGATGAAAATTTAAAATTTCCTCCATGTCCAACATGTGCTCTGATGTCACTGAACATTTCCACAGAAACCACCTAAACAATCTTTCACACAAACTTTTTAAAGGGACATTACAGCATTGTGGTGGAAATGACACCAATACTGTGTGACAGCTATATTTTGTATAAAAAGTAATATTGATAGTAGTCTCACATTAAATACTATAATGATTTTAATTATTTTACTAGTGCTTAATTCAGGTACATTAATAGTTACCAGATAAATCATATTTTTAAACTGTATTTTCATTGTTGAAGTTTAAAAGTCCGGGTGTGGGACAAGGAGAAAACAGTGATTTTGACACCTATAAGGAGGTTGGAAAGTATGAAAAAATCATAATAGAAAGGTAGTAAATTTTTTTAAAGGTGGTTTTGTTGATAGTTTGACAAAGAAAAAAGAATTTGTCAAAAAATATATGCATTTTTTAAAATATGATCAAAGGACATAAAAGTGCCCATAGTCTAAGAATCACCCAAAAACGATGTTTACTATGTGCTGCACCACAACAGAAAAGCCGTTTGCACCATGAATCTTTGTTTTTCTGTCTCTACTGCAAAGCTGCTTGAATCTGCGACGTATAGCGCTAAACACGGCGATCCGACCAGCGTGTATGTTGCTATGAAAGCGCCCCGACCAGCGTGTGCGGCGATCAAGGCGGTTGCCAATGACAACAGATAGTAACGCATATCGCCAAATACGATCGCAAAAGCTTTGCAAAAACATTTTTACTGCGAAGGACTAGAAGCCTAAGCAAGAGTGATAGCTTTAACAACATCATGAGTTAGCTTTAAAACAATGAGCATTAAAAGGAACTTAGCTTAGCTTCGTGGAAACATTCAGAGATGAAGGAGAGTGAAATAGCCGGCTGTAACGTGGATGTTTGATCTTGTCTTGAAACGTTTCTTCATGCGGGGAGTGCAGATCATCTGAACTGCCAGTCCATGTCTAATTGCAGCGATGCGAGAAGCAATGCTAACCTTAACTCAGTCATTTCCAATCAGTCGGCTTATGATCAATGCAGTGAATGAGAGGTGAAATCCACAAATCCCTCTCGCTAAATTCCCGATTGCACAATTCCTAGTGAGATGATGCTGTTTGCCGTAAGGCATCGTATTCCTATAGGTAGACGCAAGTCACCTGGGAGTCAGCTGATGCAAGCTTGACTGACGTGACCTGCCAGAACTGACGCTACGCTAGATGCTATTGCCACCCACACTCAGGTTGAGTCATCACCGTCATTCCATGCGGTATGTGGGCCAGAAGAATGTGGGAGATGTGGGCCACAACTGGGCCAGATGTCATCTGCTATCTGAGTAATAGTCTTTTCTGGTGCAGGTGATGTAGAGATGAAGCAGACAAGACGCATGGGAACCAGGATGATGAGGAAGATGAGACTGAGTACAGGCGAGTCTGTTTGTCCAGTGATAAGACCAGACACTGGCTGAATCCCAAATGGCACACTTCTATGCACTTTCGGTCTTGTGGACTTACAATGGCTGCCGCGTGTGTGTGTCCGTAAAGTTCACAAGACTGTAGGGTGTCCCATTCACAGTGTTGGGCAAGCTAAAATGTAGTGAGCTAAGCTAACAACTACTCTTCATTAAATGAAGCTTCACTAAACTAAAGCTACCCCCCTGGGAAATGTAGCAAGCTAAGCTACAGCAACATGGCAAAAGTACTTTACTACATCAAAGCTATTTTTCACAATTTAATTTTTATATTGAGCCATACCAAGTCAATGCTTTCTCTGTGATCAATAAAACTGTCAGTCAAGCTGATAAGCAGGCATAACTAGTTCGGTTTAATTATTTATTCAACAACTGTTCCAAAACAAATTTGGTAACAAAAATCATTATCACGTACAAGGTAAGATTTACCTCATATCATGACATAGGCAAAAGAAATGTTTGCTTTCAGAAAGAAAAACACTGTATTTAATTAATAATAATACTGTGTTTTTCAAAGTTAGTATTGTGGCTTTATATATTACCGTATACAGATACATTTATATAGCCTAAATGGTAACACATTACAATAAGGTTCATTGGTTAACATTACTTAACTACTTTTAGTTAACATGAACTAAGAATGAACAATATTATACAGCATTTATTCATCTTAGTTAATGTTAATGTCAGCATTTACTAATGCATTATTAAAATCAAAAGTTGTCCTTGTTAACATTTAATGCACTGTGAATTAACATGAACTACCAATGAACGACTGCGTTTTCATTAACATTAACATTAACAAAGATTAATAAATATTGTATCAAATGTAGACACTCGACAGTTAATTGTTCATTCATAATTGGTTACATTAACTAACAATAACTAATGGAATGTTATTGTTTGGTGTTACCATATGTAAAGGCCTACAGATTCCCTATATTTATTTAAATCGTTGCATGTGTCATTATAATATTAGCTAACATTTCACCAGAATCAAGTTTTTAACCAGCTAATGTTTTTTCAGTCATTGACACCGCATCTGAGGCAGTAAGTGCATCGCATTACGTTTTCATTAAATTGCAGGTTATATAGTTTTCTATCGCTATGTGGGCGTTCGTTATTTGGACAAAATATCAGTCAGCTTCGCAGTCGAGTGTCTACAGTTGATGAATTGGTGAAGTAGGGTCATCAATTAGAAAAGGACTATGAGCAGCAACTCTGGTATGATGGAGGCATACACCCTAAACCAGTGGTTCCCAAACCTGTCCTGGAGGACCCCCAGCCCTGCACATTTTGCATGTTTCCCTCATTTATCACACCTGATTCAACTCATGTGCTCATTAGTAGAGACAGCAAGACCTGAAATGGGTGTGTCAGAAACAGGGAGACATACAAAATGTGCAGGGCTGGGGGTCCTCCAGGACAGGTTTGGGAACCACTGCCCTAAACAACAGTCTATGGCACCACAACCTCCTGTTAATCGCTCTATGGACAAGTCCTAAGTTCAGTGCTGGCAGTATAAAGGACCCCATTCCCCAGGGAACTGTCTTTATTTCACTTATTTCACATCTCTTTCAAGTCAGCCATCCCATCAGCCTCAACCATCTCACAACAAACGACCTCCACAAAATTAAAACAGGTGGGTTACCCTCCCACAACACTGTCTCTGCTAGGGCTGTGACAGTCGGCATGACCACCGCGAGACCAGTGGTTAAAGTTGCCACCGCGGCCGTGGAGCGTCACCGGCTGTAGTGTGACGTGTGTATATATTGGTCAATATATGGTCAACTAATGGCTTTTCTGAGGTATATACGTGACATTGTTTGCAACACTGATTGAACTGACCGTTGTGATACAGATTTCGGTAAGCTACTGTATCTTTCAACATATTTTTTGATTTTCATTCATGTTTATTTCGTTCTGTAAGTAGTAAAGAGGAAAGGATGATTGTGATCACTCACAATCCTCAACAAGTGTTCAAGATGAAAAGCTGAAAAGTGACGCAGTCTTTAACTTTCTTTTCATAATATAAATAAATGCATAGCCTATGCCATATTTGCTTATCCTATAAGTTCGTGGATAAAAATTTAAAATGTGGACGAAATCAAAAGCTATTAAATGTCTTATTAAAATTTATAAATTAAAATGATGGGTAATAATTGATTATGATGGTATTTTTACAATCCTGTCCGTCCGTTACAATCCCGTCCATTGGCACCTGGAAAGGTAAAGCTATTGTGGACACTGGAGCTAGCAATACTATTATACATGAGAGTTTATGGAAGGATCTTACACCTCTTGGAGTCCCATCAAACGGTGTGTACTCACCGACCAGGATGTACATTATGTCCAGGATGTATGTTCTTAAACCTAAAAAAAATGCAAGTTTTGTCTTCAGGAGATCAATTTCTTTGGTCACAGAGTCAACGGACAAGGGATTACTGCTGATCCAAGCAAGGTGAAAGCAATCCGCACTTATCCAGTTCCACGTATCCTTAAAGAAGTCCAGCTCTTCTTAGGATTGGCTGGATGGTACCATCGATTTGTGCCAGACTTCTCCAGGATCGCTGAGCCTCTCAACACCCTAAAAAAGAAAGGACAATCATTTCAATGGATGTCAAAATGCCAACAAGCTTTTGAGTATTTAAAAGTATGCCTTACATCACCACCTATCCTTGGACACCCTAATCTCCAGCTACCCTTTACAGTGTACACTGACGCAAGCGACACCGGCTTGGGTGCTGTGTTAACTCAGCGGAAAGAACAAGGTGGTGAGGAAGTGATTACTTAACGCCAGTAGGAAACACTGTACATGTTTTTTCATACATGTACAGATGTTCTTGATTAGAATTAACAGATTTGGATGTTGATGTTATACTTAAAATAAGTTTGTAGTCACCATCCTGGTGACCAGTGTTTTCTTTAGTTGGACTCTTGACTCTTTAACATTAGTTTTCTCTAGCTGCTGTGTTTCTCTAGCTGCTGCTGTTATAAAGCACATTTGTTATGGCAAGAGGAAGTTGATCAGGTGTTGTTGGCTGTTGGGATGATGCTGTAATTTAGTAGGCTATTTTACTGTTTAAAAAAAAAAAAAGATTGGTAAGGTGTAACAGTGTATAGAGAATACGATTCTGACGTCACGCCGCGTTGAGTTCTGGGTAACTTCTTTGTTTATACGCCATCTTGACAGGATCGCGCAGCCTTTCCGTCATTGAGTTTAGTTCAGTAATTTGTTTTCTGTCATGATTGTGAAAAATTTCACCATTGTATGTCATTAATGCTGGATCGATAATGGTGATAGTAACTCTGATAATCGTTCTGAGAGAGAACTGGACAATGAGCAACGTTTTTTGCCTTTTCTACGTGTAAAAACAGCAAGGGAAGCAGGTCTAGGAGATGACGAGAAGACGCCGGATGGCAAATCTTTTAGTAATGGCACTGATTAAACCCACTGCATATCACTCAATAAAAGAATCACATTGCTGAGTGTTTTTTGAAATTTTTGGTTTAATAATTAACATTACCTTTTGCGAGTCTGACTCTCACTCCGCTCGTGAATTAGTAGAACTTGAACGGGGACATTCAAATGCTTTTAAGAATGAAGAAACGCTTAATGCACCGAGACAAACACAAGATTCTGTACATATCTGTTAAAGCATACTGTGTGGAGAACGCGTTGCGTTCATATTCAGGGCTCGTCTGCACATCTTTTATTATAATGTCATCATAATACACTAAGCCAGCGTTTTTGAAATGTGCCCTTGCAAGGACTCACTACTAAACTGTTGACAAGCTCCTAGGGTTTTGATTTTGTTTGTCATCTGTTGAAATAAATATAAAAATACAGTGTGTTCGTGTCCGTCTGTCCGCTGACTGACCCATAATCTCTGATTCTCTGGGATCGTGGAAAGGAATATTTACAATGACAACAGTTGTAGGCCTACTCAGTATGCTCGTTTAAGCATCATTTAAACGTTTCCAACAATTAAATGAATCGATTTTTCTCAGTAGTAGGGGGCGATCCTGTCAAAATGGCGGCGCCGCCCCGGCATGCAACACGGCATGACGTCGGTTCGTATTCTCTATAGTAGGTATGGGAGTGTATACCATAGACTGGTGTATACATGTATGTAGCCTGATTAAAACTATGGATATAGTAAATGTCTTCATTTCTAAATATTTTTATATTTATCAATATATAGTCATACACATGGACGCCGTATAGACCTTATGTAGCCCGCCCCTTTTCAGCGTTGCGCTCGTTGTCTTTTGACTTCCGGTTTGTATTTCCACAGCGATATTACGTTTATGAATAAACTGCTCGTTTTAAAATCTTCCCGATCTACTGACATTTGTTAAGACATCTGCTTTAAACATAACAATGCTCATGATAATTTTCATTAACTCTACAACAAGTAAATCCACTTAACCAACTAATTATTCTTTGACAGCGATGCCATAGAAATGTACAGAGCTACCGCAAAACGGAAGTTCAAAGACAATTTTATAAAGATGGCGGCGCGCTTGTTTCTCTGGTAAATAAGGTCTATGGGGGGAAAAGTTAGGACAATTCCAAGGGCCCCTGACTGACAGGGGCCCCAACAAATAGGTAAAAACTAATTTAAAATTTTTATTATATTATACACTATATAATATATACACTATACACTATATAAACCATCATCATTGAGTATATTTCAAATAATAATAAAATGAATTATGTCTTTGATTTTACTTATTTTGGCAATAAAAGTTAAATATCACCATTGACCAAAAATAAAACATCCATATTGACCGACCACCCCCTGTATCTGCATGAAATGGTTTGGTCCTGCCTTAGCACACTCATCAGTGACGGTGTTTAGTTAGTTGCAGACAGTCAATCAATGCACAGCGCGCAAGAAATACAGAGACCAGGGCTGCGTTCCAGTTCGGTTTTTAAATGCCCTTCCCTCGCTAACTTCACTTGGTCTCGTTGACTCGGATGTACGTCATTGCTTACGTTGCACGAGTGCCCACTTCTGGCGGAACCTTTGTATGGGCTGAACTGGAACGTCCTAAGCCCTTGATCACTTGGAATCCGCAATGGAGCTGATTTATTATTTTTTTTCCCCTTACAAAATTGTTTAATACAGCATTCTATATGTATATATGTGTGTTTTAAATGTTTAAAAAATAATTAATATATCATAGAGTTGTTTGTGATGGGGTAAATTAAACGCGATATGCGGTGACGTCACAATCATGTTGCATTGTGGGTTATGGAGCTGCCTGAAGTGTACATATGAAGTCGGCTGCGTTGTCACTTGTCATGCGTCCTCACAACAGCGCGAAAATTTAAATATGTCAAAGTATAATCACCTATTTAGCTAGGAAATTTTACCTCAGAATAAAAATACATCTGTGAATATCACGACAGAGGCTGATTTGAAGCAACGAAATCAAGTAATTTATTGTTAAAAATGAATGCATATAAAAATACACGAGAAACAAAAGACATGAATCAATAAACAAACTTGAATACATTATATATAAATAAATAATGTGTAGATAGACAGAGAGGGCGAGAGAAATACACAACATGCCTAAATATTATATACAATATATATAAATAAATACAATGATAATAATATACATATTCTAAAAAAAACTACAAACTGTGAGCCCTATAAACTACTGCCGCCTGAATGTTGCTGTCCGTTAAGTTTTCTAATCTCATTAAACTGCTTAACAACGAACGTCTCCGTTAAATAAAACAGTGTTAACAAGCGGATGTAACGTTATCTCGACCTGTTCGTTAGCTTGATGTGCTGTCAGTAATAATGATTAAACATCTTTTTACAGCCAACTCTTAATCTTCTCATTACATTGTTTAAACTTTCAATAAGTCAGCCGTTTACTTACATAATGTTAAACAAGTGCAATTTAACCACAATAAACACCGTTTTTCCCTGAGGTACTTAAGGACTTGAATGAGCTGCATATCGCCACTTTCCGCCATTTTCGAATATGAAGAATCCTCTCCTGTGGCATCACGGGATAGCGCAGCGTCCATCGAATGCCTACTACAGAATAGAGTGCCCCAGGGATGACGCGTTTTTGTAGGCAAAACCCGGAAGCGAGTTAGCATTTTATGACTTCCGGTTCCAACGCCATAAAGTCTATGGGTTTTTTGAATGGGTTTTTGCTAAATCGCCTGAAATAAGGTCTGTGGTAAACAAAGCCTCTAAATACTTTCACGTTTTGATCTATGACATAAAACACACCAGTTATAACCCACTTGTGATTTTTTAAACTTTTACTGCGTCTTCAAATCGGCGGTTGCTAACAAATTGCTAAAAGGGACTACTTCCTTTGGCGGGGACTTTAGACGTCATCATTAAAAACTGGACATTTGGACAGCATTTCTCATGAAAAAGTGGATAAGTATTCATACACAGCGCAGATCATAATCAGTGAGCATGTTTTTAAATAGAGTTGTTTTCTAAATAAAGTTTGAGGACGCTTGGTGGTGACGACATTGATCCGCGACCATGGTGTGCTGTAGTCCGTTTATAGCCTACTGTTAGCCTTTTATATCTGACGACTTTATTTAGGCTTCAAAATCTATAAATGTTGTGTTAACTTGTAAAGATTATCTTGATAGACAAAACGTGTAAGTGTCATAACCCTTTGTTAAACACAGAGCTTATTTTCTGCGATTTTCCAAAAGTCTATGGGAAAAATGAATAGGCTTTCAGTCGAGGGAACCCGCGCGGCGCTAACTTCCGGGTTGGCCTACAAAAACGCGTCATCCCTGGGGCACTCTATTCGGGCGGAAGCAGTAGGTCATCCGGGTACTTCTCGCCTACTGTTTTTCGAATACTATGAATTCGGACATACTACTCGCCTCGCATACTGTTTTTCGCATACTATATAGTAGGGAAGTATGCGATTTCGGACGCAGCCTTCATCTTCAAAAATGGCGGAAAGCGGCGATATGCAGCTCATTCAAGTCCTTAAGTACCTCAGGGAAAAACGGTGTTTATTGTGGTTAAATTGCACTTGTTTAACATTATGTAAGTAAACGGCTGACTTATTGAAAGTTTAAACAATGTAATGAGAAGATTAAGAGTTGGCTGTAAAAATATGTTTAATCATTATTACTGAAAGCACATCAAGCTAACGAACAGGTCGAGATAACATTACATCCGCTTGTTAACACTGTTATAACGGAGACGTTCGTTGTTAAGCAGTTTAATGAGATTAGAAAACTTAAACGGACAGCAACATTCAGGCGGCAGTAGTTTATAGGGCTCACAGTTTGTAGTTTTTTTTAGAATATGTATATTATCATTGTATTTATTTGTATATATTGTATTTAATATTTAGGCTGTGTTGTGTATTTCTCTCGCCCTCTCTGTCTATCTACACATTATTTATTTATATATAATGTATTCAAGTTTGTTCATTGATTCATGTCTTTTGTTTCTCGTGTATTTTTATATGCATTCATTTTTAACAATAAATTACTTAATTTCGTTGCTTCAAATCAGCCTCTGTCGTGATATTCACATATGTATTTTTATTCTGAGGTAAAATTTCCTAGCTAAATAGGTGATTATACTTTGGCATATTTAACAAGCAGTTGAAGAAAGCGTGATCTGCGAACAGCTGACCGACGCCTCATTTAAGCTGTTGATTGAATTCGACGTTAAAACAACGCGCAAGGATTAAAAAAACATTGCTGATGAAAGCGGAGTAGAGCAGGCCCTTTAAATGTTCGCGCTGTTGTGACGTCGCATGACAAGTGACAACATTAACATGGCGGATGTAGTACGTCCGAATTCCATTCATACTACCCATATTCATACTATATAGAACGTACTGTTTTAACGGTCGGGAAGTACGTTCAAATTCAAATGTAGTACCTACTCATGTAGTATGCGATTTCGGACGCAGCCGTAGACTCGCTCCCTCGGTCAAAATCGAGGGAGCGAGGGTCTGTCCATATAAACTTCCCTCGTCCACTTCACGAAGTGGAACGCACTTCAAAATGGCGGCAGGGATTCCCCCGAGGGGAAGTGTTTAGAGAAGTTTGCGAGTGCGTGTCTAAAACCATAGAACTGGAACGCTAGTATTGAACTACAAGAAGCAAGACAGTTGCAAGCCTTTGATTAGAGTTATGTAAAGCTTTTGATGGGACAGTTAGGTCCTAGAGATGTGGTGACAACAGCTGCGCAGAGGGGGCCCAATTAGATTTTTTTTTGTCATGGGGCCCAAAATTCCTGGCAGCGCCCCTGGTCATACATGGTCAATGCAACATTACAGGTACATTGGGGAAAAAAATATGCACTATAGTTTCCCATATATGGAAATATATTTTGCAGTATATTCCCATAGTTTCTCATCATTATGACTTACAGAATCATATTTTACTTTACTTACATTGCTTACTAATTGGTCACATTTTACATTATATATATATATATATATATATATATATATTTTTTTTTTTTTTTTTTTTTTTTTTTTTTACACAATCAACTGTGGCAGAAAAGGGCTTCCTTACAAACTGAACACATAGTCCAGTATATTAGCGCGGCGCCCATGAAACAAATGGGTGTTTGTTATCTCACGACAGAACGCAACGTCATCGCGCTTGGGCAGTTTAAAGAGGCTCTCCGAAAGCCAGCGGAGTTTCACATGTGTTTTAATAAACCGGTTCTTTAACGGCTGTTGAATATACTATTGCAGCAGATGACGCCCAACTTTCAGTTTCGTTTTTAGTAAGGTTATTCCCTACTGACAGCGAGCTTTGTATGTGGATCTCGATCACATAGTTTCAGTGTCGGAAAAATCTCTGCGCGGTGGCATTTTAAGAGTGATTACGTGCGTCTCTTTCTGATCTGCCTCGGATATTAGTTATTAATGTGTGAATGTGTTTTCAGCTATAAGATGAAGCCTGTGCTGTGCGCTTTTGTGACGGCCTTGATCGCGCTGCAGTGTGCCGAATGTTTAAAGAGGACATATTATATAGGAATACGAGAGGAAAACTGGGATTACTCGCCCAGCAGAAGAAACCTTATCAACAACCGAAGCATTGACCAAGAGTAAGATTGACACAAACAGACACACGACACATCTATTTACTAGTAATGGTGAAAAAGGACATTGTTAACATTTTAGCCAACATGACGTTTTCTACATTTTAATAATGTAGGCTACTAAAAATCAACACGTAGTCTACTATATGTGAATAAAACCGCTTGTAAGTGCATGGTGTTGTATACTGTTTCCGATAACATGGATCATGAACTGTACACAGTAGGCCTAATGATGATAATCATAATAATCATAATAATAATAATAGTTAACCTAAATGTAAATATTTTCATTTAAACTAAACGACTCATTTCGATTTCACCTCTCTTTACAGACACGCATCTGTTTTTCTGTCAAATGGCGCTACCCGAATAGGGAGTGTTTACAAAAAGGCTCTGTACAGACAGTACACAGATGACTCTTATTCCAAAGAAATACCTAAACCTGAGTGGCTTGGCTTCCTTGGACCTGTTTTACGGGCTGAGGTCGGTGATGTCATGGTGGTACACATGAAGAACTTTGCAAGCAGGAATTATTCGCTTCACCCACATGGAGTGTTCTATAAGAAGGATTCAGAAGGTTGGCACTTACAGTTCATTATCTCTCTCTATCAGTTTCCTTATTTAGTCTTTCTTCATCCATTTCCTTCTGCTTTTCTCATTTACTAATTTTTTTTTACTCAAATAAATTATGGTTCCCTAAACGTTCAGAGAATGTTCTGAATGTTCCCTGAAGGTCTGCCAAATAACGTCCCCCAACTCTTAAAAGAACTCCACATCGTGACCATCTCTGAACTGTACTGGGAACGTTATTAGGCAACGTCCTTAACACCAGTGGGGACATTCTGAGAATGTTCTAAGAATGTAAAATTTCTAACCCTAACCCTTAGCTTGGGTGGACTAGGGAGAAATGTTGTTGATGATTTAACATTTTATATTAAAAGACCAAGAAAAATCTTGTTTTCCCTTAAATGTCCCCTATAAAGTTGCAATTTGTCAAATCACTGTTTCACTCCTTGAATAGGCCTAAATCAGACTGGATAATCTCATTGGAATTTACTTGAATTCATTGCTCTGTATTTTAGGAGCGTTGTATCCTGATGGTACCTCTGGTCATGATAAGAGTGATGATGCGGTGGCTCCAGGTCAAAAATGGACGTACACCTGGGAGGTCAAACCAGAGTACGGCCCTACTGAAGACGATGCCAGCTGTCTCACCTGGATTTACCATTCACATGTAGATGCACCAAGAGACATTGCATCAGGGCTTATAGGAGCTCTGCTTACCTGCAAGAAAGGTAAGGTACACACACAACCACTGATAAACTGTTCATGCATGGAATCAATTTCCCATCTTTAACATACCCACAAAAGATTGTACAGTCTACAGTACCTATCTTAGCATCAAACACTTCTCCCTCCCAATTCAATTCTCACTACTTTTTCCATTTTTACTCTTTATTTCTCAGTCTTTTCCTTATATTTTGTCTATTCTTTCTATCTTAGGTACTCTGAACTCTAGCGATAAGCGCTCTGATGTGGATGAAGATTTCATTTTGATGTTCAGTGTGGTGGATGAGAACTTAAGCTGGTACTTGCAGAAGAATGTTGAAAAATTTTGCTCTGAACCAGGTGCAACAAAAACACTTATGGAAAACGCAGATGAGGATTTCAGAGAGTCCAACCTTATGCACTGTAAGTCTCAGTATTTCTCAAGGTTGAACTTAAAAGGGGGGGTATCACACACAGTTTCTGCCAATCTCATGTTAATCTTGAGTACCTATAGAGTAGTATTGCATCCTTCATATCATAAAAGTCTTTATTTTTATCATATTTATAAAAGATACATACGCTGTACCAAGTCTTTCCGAAAAAAGCTGAGCTCCTGGAGGCGTGCCTGTTGTGGGCAGAGCTAAAGAGTCACGAGCGTGCGCAGCTTTTGCGTAGAAATCATCTGAAAGGTGTGACGTCATCATAAATAAAAAGGGAACAAAAACGTTTATGTTGTTTACATTATATGCACTTGCGTGCCGATTGTCAACAAAACACAGACATCTGATGCAGCTTTACTCACCGCCTGAGTTCTGCAAATCCAGCTCCGAACTGGGACTTGTTTACAAAGCATTCATCACTGAAATTCCGGGAACAAACAAACATACATGCACAACTCCATTGCTGCCCCGGAAAAACAAACTTCATCCACTGTTCCCTTAATGCTGGGTTCTTTGGGAAGCTGAAAAATGTCATCTTTCCCTCACAACCAAAATCACACTCCTTTGGTGACAGGAGCTGCGTCTCATTTCGGAGGCCCCATTTGAAGGCTGAATAAAGGATCAAGGATGTCTTATTTAAGAAAAGTAAAAAAATTGACTGATATTCATTGTGAGGTGTAAAATACTGTAATTTCTTTCTTACATTGCAATCTAACAGTTATTTTTCTTAAATGAGACTGCCTCAATGCAGCCTTCAAAGGGTACAGCCCCTGAATTGGGACACAATCGGCTTCTGTATCCAGAATGAAGCACGTTGATGGGTGTGCATGTGCTCTTGCTCTGGGTGATGTGTGTGTGCACGCTTATCAAAAAAAAAAAAAAAAATGCAGGCGAGACATGTCCACAACTGTAATACTCCATCATACGTCCAACTCGTGTTTTGAAACTTTGGCCATGTTTAGCATGAGAATCCAACACTTTAACAGTGTAAATAAATCAGAATGCATGAAATAGCATTAGACAGCCCCCCCCCCCCATGACTTAATCCATATTTGCTGTTTTTTTTTCCTCCTTGTATTCTATTGAGGAATGTTCTTTTTATAAATTTTTAAGTTTAAATTTAAATTAGCTTAAATTATTTTTTGTGTGTGTGTGTGGTAGACTAAATTTACATCTTTAGTATTGAAATTGTTACAGCTTCCCTTGTATGTAACCTAGGGTATTAGATTTTATTGAAGTACAGTGATTTTTGCTAATGACACATAACTGACATTTTCATGGAAAGTACCTTCTTGTATTTGTTCCACTTTGGAACTATTCAAGTTTAGTTATCCTTTTCATATCTAATGTTTGCTGCACTCTAAAATGCCTTTGCAGTTGTTTGTGATTGCAATTTATATGGATCAAATTTTATTATCTTAGTGAATAATGGCAGAATAATTATTTATTTTGTATCTAATTAATTAATTAATTGTTTCTAACTCATGTCATCTCATACCCTTTTTTCCTTAATGTCACTTATTCAACTTGTTCTTGTCTTTTCCCATTAGCAATCAATGGGTATGTTTATGGTAATTTGCCTTCACCGAAAGTGTGTGTTGGGCGTCCTGTGTCTTGGCATCTCTTTGGCATTGGCAACGAAGTGGACATTCATTCCGCCTATTTCCACGGGCACACCCTCATGGATCGCAAGCACCGCACAGATGTTCTTAGTCTGTTTCCTGCGACTTTTGTCACCGCAACAATGATCCCGAGAACAAAAGGAAAATGGTTGTTAAGTTGCCAAGTCAACGATCATATACAAGGTACAGTAGTATCTGTTCTATTGTCTTTCTGTCATCTTTGTGTGAAGCCCTTATGTGCTCCTGTTTTTTTGGAAGCATTTGTTTCTAATCAGTGTATGATCATTTTCAGTTTTGCTTTAATGATTAAGAGTGGTGTAGTGTTCATTTTTGCTGCCCCTTTTTTACAGGCACTTGTTTTATCTTTCTTGAAATGATGATGACACATTGTTTTAGTTATTTGAAGATAGTCATCATTGTCTGTCATTTAGAAAGAGATGCTGTGTTTATAATTTTAATTTCTACACTGTAAATGAAAATGTATCGTGTCATTACACAAATCCAAGAATGTAACTTATACAGTAATTATATATTTCATTAGTTTTCTTCATCATGATTAAAGTTTGATTAACTTATCTCTGCAAGTTGGGTTTTTCTCCCCTAAAAGTGTAAACATCGACCCTCCCAGGCCCCATCTAAACTTTGAGAATGTCTGCTCAGATCTGTCAATCTCTTTCCAATTCAACCAATAGTGAGAATTTGGGGCGTGGCTACTGTAGCAGATGGAGCCAGAGGGTGTTTAGCTGGTGTGGGACAATGGCTGATGTGTTACATGGGAAAAGACATTCAGCTTCGTTTACAGGAGTGCAAGCCAAATTTCGCTGCATTTAGACATTCAAAGATTAAACAAGTCATTAACATGTCAAAGTGAACGGGGCGTTGTGATGCAACACGCTACAATGGATGCTTCAATACAACATGATTATGCACCCATTTAGAAAGAAAATACCAGTTTGTAATGTTTACTTTGACGTATCCAATGTAGACCGCCTTAAAGGATTAGTTCACTTGAAAATTACCCCAAGCTTTACTCATCCTCATGCCATTCTAGGTGTATATGACTTTCTTCTTTCTGATGAACACAATCGGAGTTATATTTAGAAATATCCTGACGCATCCAAGCTTTATAAATACAGTGAACGGGACCAATGAGTATGAAACTAAAAAAAAGTGCATGCATCCATTGTAAATGTACTCCACGCAGCTCCGGGGGTTAATAAAGGCCTTCTGAAGCAAAGTGATGCATTTGTGTAAGAAAAATATCCATATTTAACAAGTTATAAAGTAATATATCTAGCTTTTGCCAGATTATGTTTATAATGGGTGGATGTACTTTTTTTTTTTAGCTTCATACTCGTTCCCATTTACTGCCATTATAAAACTTGGATGTGTCAGGATATTCATTAATATAACCCCGATTGTGTTCATCAGAAAGAAGAAAGTCATATACACCTAGAATGGCTTGAGGGTGAGTAAAGCTTGGGGTAATTTTCATTTTAAAGTGAATTAATCCTTTAAGTACTTGCGCCCGGTGCAGTTACGTTGGATGAGTTTATTATAAGCAAGACGCTCATGTTCGCACTAGACAGAAGAGTGTTAGCCTACTCAATTACTCATGACACATAGCAACACAGCTAAAAGTATTCCTAATATTTTGGACCTTTTATTGAAAGTTTAGTGCCTATGTTTATCTGTTGAGACATGACTTTACAAGCAACTGTAAGAGCTGTGATTGTAATGTTTGAGTTGGAGGAGTTGCTACGTACAAAAGGGATATTTGCAAAATATGTTTTATTTTTGTGAGTCCGCTAATTGCCATTAGTGTCGCAGAAACTACACCCACCTTTTGAATATTTAAGAAAGCAAGTAAAGTTACATTTTCAAGATTTCTGAATCTCTCTCTTTTTTATGGTTTCTCCTTGTGAGCAGCAGGTATGCAGGGTTTCTATGAGGTCTCGACCTGTGGGTCTGCAACCTCTCCAACAGAAGCCCCTGGTACTGAGAGACATTTCTACATTGCTGCTGAAGAGATGGAATGGGACTACGCCCCTTCAGGAATGAACTACATGAACAATGCAAACCTTACTAAACCAGACAGGTAGAAACACAGATTTGGAGACAATTAATGCATGATTGAGTAACTCAAAACCCACTACAAGGGCTTGGTACTACTAGGTACTAACAGAATAATTTGATTGGATAATGGATCTGACCATCATTTGTTTTCCTGAGGGATTCTTAAGGGGTCTGAGGGACTCACGCTTTGCTTGTAAATGTCAGGGAATAAATTCTGATTGGATATACTTTTGCCACTATTAATTTGAACACAGACACTGGGTCTCATTCACTAATAATTGTGTACGCTATTGTATTTGTACGCATATTTGAACTTCTCACAAAAAACTTTCCGCCTAATTCATGATTTGTTCTTAACTTCGTTCTAATGTTGATGAATTCAAAGTATTCTAAATGAGCAACTGCATTCCCAAGATAAATAATTTACCTAAAGCCAGCTGTATCTTTATGCATAGGTACCTCGCATCTTGAGCTATAGTGCACCTTTTCTTACTCTTTTACTGATAGGCCTATATCTATGTTTAAAATTTCATCTTAACATGTTTAGGCCTATAAGAGTATGTAAATTTTGCATACAAGTGGTTTCAGTTGTTCCTACGTTTTTTAGTAATTTAGAATACATTTTAGAAAAATGAATTAGTTATTGATGAATCATGATTTGTTTGGGAAAATGTTCATATGAAGATTTCACACACAAAATCGTGCATACACATGCTTAGTGAATGAGACACAATGTCTGCAAACAGAGAGATTTAGGAGAAGAAAAGCATTATGAGTATAAAATTAATTAAAGATAGATGAAAAATAAAATGAGAAAACAACATGTTTTTGTCTATTTATTCATTTAGTTAGTTAGCTAGTTAGAGATCTGTTACATAGGCTGTTAGAGTTCACCACCAATATAAAGTGATGCAATCTGGACCCATTCTAACAGATCAATTTGGTGTTATCTGTGCTACAGTACACTGTATTTTAAAGTTAAGATAAAATAAAAGTCCAAACTCTGTTTATTCACTAAACCTTAATATATCTAAATTCACCTTGTTTTTGAAGCCTTTGAAGCTACTCAAAGATACAAACTTGTTTAAAAAATGTCATTAATGTAATTATCTCAGATGTAATTCTTGCTAATGGTTCCTACCTGATATAAACTCTTATTTATAGTGGGTTTTTTTTTTTTTTTTCATATAATATAAGTGTTAATGTCATTAAATTAGTGTGTTAATGTCTTTCTTTTCCTGCAGTGACTCTGAACCATACTTCAGTCGTAATGGTGGTAAACTGGGTGGAACATACCTGAAGGCCAGATACATTTCATATACTGATGAAACATTTACTACCAAAACACATATTGCAGGCTCAGATGTGCACCTTGGAATTCTGGGTAAAATCCTCACTTGTGTCTTATATGTTTATGAACACTGATATGTCTTTTAAAATATTTTAAAGTATGCATGAAACAGAAGTTACTTATTGCATAGTGATGTATTTGCGAGTGAGATGGCTTATCAAAATAAAAAATGTAGGACAGGACTTTAACTAATAAATTGCTTGTTAACTGGATTGTGAAAAATGAGCGTTGCTTAGGCATCTCAATGTAAATCACTTTCCTGCAATGTGGCATAGGAATAGCAAGTTTTGATTACAGAAATTAAAAAAATAAATAAATAAAATAAATAAAAATTAAAAAGTGCACAAATTAATCGTTAACAATAAGACCAGTAACTTAAATAAAAAAAAATTAATACAAATTTACATTTTGACCTTAAAGTTTATGGATAAGAGGTATAATATGCCCTAAAGCTGATGTACGAGTGCTCTTCAGCTTCATGAAGCACAGTTATATTAATATAGTTTAAACATTCTGTCTTAAAGATGGTAAGTGATCAGTTATCTCTTTACCGACTCCCACTTTAGGTCCTGTCATCAGAGCAGAGACTGGTGATGTTATCATTGTGACATTCCTTAATAACGCTACATGTGACTATAGCATTCAGCCACATGGTTTGCATTATGAAAAGGCCTACGAAGGAGCAATGTATCAGGATGGTAAGTCATAAACAGCTACAGGTGTACACACAGATATGCATGTAGACCTTCATGCTAGCGATTCTCCACTGGGGCGCTGAGAGCAAAAAAAGGGGGCATCATCCAAAAAAAAGGCCTTTAGTGAAATTAAGCCTTTGATAAAATTAAATCAGTAGCTAAATCAGTAGTTCTTATCATTGCTTTAGCCCTTTGATGAGAGTTTCATTTTTGAAACTGAACAAATAACAATATAATAATACACACATTGGATAACATTTGGCTAAAATTTTTGAAAATACATAGAATAAATCATGAAGGAACAGTATTTATGATTTGAGATTCTTTTTACTTGTATCCTCCACAGGTGCTCAGAAAGATGGAGCTTCTGTGGCCCCTGGTAAAAAATTCACCTACCACTGGAGAGTAATTGAAGGTCCATCCAGCGATGATCCTCCTTGTCTTTCATACTTGTACTACTCCGCTGTTGATCCAGTCCGTGACACTAACTCTGGTTTATTTGGACCCATACAAGTGTGCAAGAAAGGTGTTCTTGATGGAAGTGGGCATCAGGTAACAAATTCACAACTGCAGGCCTAAACGGATAATATGGTACTTTCCACAAATAAGGCACAAAATAGGCCTTAATGCTCTTGATTTTTTTTTTTTTTTCGTTCCTTTCTTCAGAAAATGGTCAGTGAATAGGGTTGCTTTACTGTTAACCTCAAGACATCAAGATTTGTTTTATACAATCTGTTTGATTTTTTTTTACTTATTTGGGCTTATCAAGTTTTAGAGAATGAGTTTCAATAATTTTATTTAATAGGTCTCACAGCAAAAATAAGATCTGTGCCTCTAATACTTATTCGTGGAACGTGCCATAGATGCAATGTGTCTGTTGCTTTTCAGACTATGCAGGTGAATATAATAACCTATATATTTTGTTTGTGTGTGTTTGTGTGTTATGGGTGTGTCTTTTAAGCATGCTGACAAAATTCAGCACGAGTTTTTTCTGCTATTCTCTGTGATGGATGAGAACGAAAGCTGGTATCTGCAAAAAAACATTGAAAAGTTTGGCAGCGGTGATTCAGATCCAGATAATGAAGAGTTTCAAGAGAGCAATAAGATGCATGGTATGCATATATGTGTTTGTGTGAGTTTATTCACACAATCATGTACATTTACTTCCTCACTTTGTGAATGTACAAGTTTATTTCTTGGCAGTATTATAATAAATGCTGTTTCTTCTCAGCTGTGAATGGCTACATGTATGGAAACCTGCGTAGTCTGGAGTTGTGTAATGGGGAACATGCTGTGTGGCACACACTTGGCTTGGGCACAGAGGTGGACGTCCATGGTGTCTATTTCCAGGGTAACACGTTTCAGCGCAATGGGATGAACCGTGACACTCTCAGCATCTTCCCGCATACCACAGTGACTGTTAACATGACACCCGACAATAATGGTAAGACACAGCGCTTTTTGTGTCAGGCATGTGTTGGCGATGGCAGACGTGATTGCCTTTGATACATCACTTGTAATGCTAATAATGATTTCGGTGTTGTGCCAAATCAATACCCAGCTAACAATTGTTGTCTCCGAGAATGATCTGAAAAAGGTAGTTTGCTCAGGGCATTTACAGAACAGACACTGCAATGTTTTTTGTTTTGTTTTTTAAGTTAGCAACATTTTAGTTTAACTTTTAGTTCACTGATGATCTCAAACAAGAGCATACAACAAAATTAACAATAACACAAAATGTAAAGGCTTTTCAAAATGTCACAGGAATGCAAGTATTTGCAACAAGAAAGACATGAAAAAATTATAGATAAGTACAATGGTGAATACAATAAAGGTACATTACTGGAGAAAAAAGTGGAAATAAATAAAATCTATACATATTTACTTGGTATTTTGATGGTAATTAGTAGTTATGTTGCCAAATAGTAGATCATGAAATTACCAAAAATTTCATGATAAAATGTCTTGTCTGGTCCTAGAGGTCTGTGTAGATCTTTGCTGACCAAAAAGGGCTGTTTTGTGGTATATTCTGGGCTGGGTAAAAATACAACATCTGACCTGGATACAGATTGAATCAAGCTGACTGTTATCCTGGGGATAAGAGAGATACAGAAAGAGACTAATATCTGCATAGACACTGTTCATCTTTCTATGTAACAAAATACATCATGTTATGTGAAGTGGTTCCAGTTGACCTTACTGATGAAACTTATCTGCTTAAGGGATGTGAGCCTATGTGTAGCCTATGCGTTGTTAAAGCTGGGACACAACAAGCCGACAAAGAACTAGACAGTGTTGTTGCCCCGCATCGGCTGCGTCTGGACCAAAAAGCTGTGCTTGAGCACACAGCACGGACTACAGCCGACTGCAAACTAGCACGTGCGTTTCGCATCTGCGTGTAAGTGTAGCAGTTTTACTCTGGTTGTGTTTGTTGTTTTAGTCAGTGAAGGCTATGCTGATGGAAGAGGTTTCAGAATGTTTTATTTCTGCAGAAATACACAGAGCACAATCAATTTTTTGGGATCTCTCCCCTTCACTCAGCACTCTCGTTAGAAGAGCGAGAGAGAGCACACCCAGCAAATGTGCTTCTAAAGATGGCACTGTTATCACGTCGCACAAGGTATAATGTGCGTCGCCAATATGTGCCCCATATAAAAAAAATAAAAAAAACATTCTGCATGCATGGTTCCCACTAGAATTAATTATATACACTCAGAACACAAATGTAAAAGCACAAAAAATTCGTTTTGATAATGTCCACAAACAAAATTCATCACATTTTATAATATTTGAACCAGTTACATAAGGAATTAACTGTCTATATCAGCAGGTTTCAGTCTATATTCGTCATTCAAAAGGAGAAACCGAAACAAGGAAATATGACATATACGCAGATATACAAAACATAAACAAATCAGTGCTTGTTTACCATTTTGAATATCAGTTATGTTGATAACTTTTTTTCATTCACTTTCGCTTTAATTTTTTTGCACTGACTCTTTTGTTAAACTGAACATCCAATCATGAGTTCCCACTCTTACTGACGCTGATTCAACATGCTGAATTGGACAAACTGATGCAGACGTCTGGAGCACACCGCAAAAACTACCCTGACAGATGCATGGCCTTGAGAGTTGTCTGTCAGTTGTCCTTGCATCTTTATGTGATGTCGTGTGACATAAGTTTATGCAAGTCTACCAAGATCTAATCAAAATGTAGGAAACCTTTCTTCACTATTGCAGTCAGAGAGGGGCCCCAAGCATGTCTTAACCCATTTTGCATTTGACTTGCTGCGATAGTTATTGCTTGGAAGAAGCAATGCAGAGAACAGAGAGCATGTGGTAGAAGGGAAAGAATCTTCTCCACTCATGTTCATCCAAACATGTCATTTGCCAAGCCACATTATTTTTAATTTGCTGCAGCTGATTATCATCGGCTCTGTGTTTGTGACACTATTTTAATTTGTGTTACTCTTGGTAGATTGCGTTGATCATTGTGGAAATGAGCTGCTGCATCTTTGTTCTTTAATTTACACATTGTCAATAGATCATCAGCAGAACTTGTGACTTCCATTAGCGTGTTTATGGTCTCATGCTAATTTGCCCTGTTTAGTAAATCTGTCCCTAAACTTTGGATTGTATTTTAGATTATATTATTTGGATTATAAATTACAGTACAATCTAAAATATTAGTGCTAATGATTATATATTGTTTGATTCTAAAATTATTTAATGAGAAGTAGGTATGTGTATGTGAATCGTATAATGATGATGATTAACTGTATAAGGCAGGGGTGTCTAATCCTGCTCCTGGAGGGCAACTGTCCTGGAGAGTTTAGTTCCAACCCCAATTAAACACACCTTATCCAGCACATCAGAAAAATTATTACCCACTTTGAAGAACTGTTTAATCATGTCTTACGATTTATTTGACCAGCTATATAATGCAAAAAACTTTAGATCAGGCATTATAAACCACTAACCCTTGGGGTCCAAGGGGGTGTAGGATTTGGCACAACAACGGTTTTAACAAAATTAAGGAAGATTATTCCAGTTCTCTCTTTTGACACAGAGTTGCTAGGTCTTGTAATGTCTGCTTGCTGTTTTTTTTTTTTTTTTTTTTTTTTTTTATAATTAAAAATATAATCAAAATACATAATTTTTGATGGTAAACATTTGCTCATCAGTATGTACTTTTACTCCAGGTGAGTTTGAGCTGAGCTGTCTTACAGCTGATCACTACAAGGCAGGTATGCGTCAACATTACACAGTCAAGTCCTGTTCGGCAAAGACTCCAGCACCAGATCGCTTAACCTCCACAGTGCGCTACTATATAGCAGCAGAGGAAGTTGTGTGGAATTATGCGCCAAACCGAACATGGGAACTAGAGAAACATAGGGCTACACTGGAGGAAAGGTATACCCACAAACATATATGCATATTTGTTCTTACACACAAATTGAGCTCTAAAATGAAACATTAGGGTTAAGGTTAGGGTCAGCTCTTCAAGTGAGGCTTGACTGAGAAGAGTCAAGACTCGTGCTTGAAACCCTCTATTTCACACAAAGAAATCTACACAGTTTTACCTATTTACTGTTATTTAAAGATTATTAAAATACATAAACTCAATTTAGACACATTCATGCACACATTATATTTTCTATCTCTCTGTCTTTTTCTTTCCTGCTTTACTCAGCCCTGGAAGTATTTACCTAGAGAAATCAAAAGATCAGATTGGTGCTGAATATAAGAAGGTGGTGTTTCGTGAATACACAGATGGAACATTTACTAAAGAGAAGCCCAGGTGTCCAGAGGAGGAGCACTTGGGGATAATGGGTATGACACATTTGACTTTTTTGAAATCTGTTTTTCAAAAGTATTATAAAGCATCAGTAATGCATTTATAGATCAGTGTTAAATAAAGAATTACCATTGATATAGCAGGTCTCTTTGTTTTAGCTCTTTACCTTTATGGCTCTGTAGTGACTCTTGTTGTATTCGCAGGACCCATCCTCAGAGCTGAGGTTGGTGAGAGGATTCAGGTCGTGTTTAAAAACAATGCCAGCAGGCCATATTCTGTTCATGCCCATGGAGTGAAGACCAGTGAACCCCATCAGAATGGTGTTCTACCAGGTTTGTTAATTATATAAAAAAATGTCTATTTTTCTTATTATGTGTGCAGGAGTGAATAGTATATTTTTACGATGTGCATTACATGTGTTAGGTTGAGCTATTACAACTGGATCATTCCAGAACGATCAGGTCCAGGTCCCAAGGATCCAGACTGTATAACATTTGCCTACTACTCCTCTGTCAGCTTTGTTGAGGTATAAAACACTGTCGTGGAAATTCTCAATACATATCTGACTTCACCACTGACAATTTAAACAACTCCTAGTTGTTAATACAATACTACAGTATCTCGAGGTAATTCCCTGAATTCCTGAATACTTACAATACAATCCAATACTTCCCTGAAGTATGGTGACGGCGTCCCGTCAAGAAGCTACTATCACTACCTCAATCACACTTGGCTGTTACATTTGTTGTCTTTTGAGCGTAGAATCTTTAGTACTTCTATTCCTCACTACCTCAATCACACTTGGCTGTTACTTTTGTTGTCTTTTGAGCGTAGGATCTTCTATTTAGCTCTCACTACCTCAATCACACTTGGCTGTTACTTTTGTTGTCTTTTGAGCGTAGATCTTCTATTTAGTCCAGCATAACCTGACACGACTTCCAGTTGACTTTGTAGAAATGAAGTTTTATTTACGGCCGGGAGATCACTGGTCACAACAACCAAGTGAGTCTCAATGAATAGAAAGATACATGCACATTTAAGTCTACAGTTGAGTAAAAATCAATGTCTTCTCCTGTGATTTGTTCTGGTGATTGGTTTGTAATGTCTAAGCTAATCTTGACTGTCTTTACCTGAGCATCCTTAGTCTATTTTCTGTAATTTCATGTTGACATAAAATATTTCCATAAACAATATAATCTGTACATATACATTGCAAGAACATTGCAGGTGTTTTAAATTCACTAAGTATGAAAAATTGGTAACATTTTACAGTAAGGTCTCATTTGTTAACATTAGTTAATGCATTAGCTAACATGAAATATCAATTAACAATATATTTTTACAGCTTTTATTAAAGGTGCAATATGTAAGATTTCTGTCCGCTAGAGGTCGCTAGAAGCCTATTCAAAACAAAGGCGTAGCTTGATGACGGCAAGTTTGAGCACGGAATCTTGGGACATGTGGTCTTTACTTCACAGCCGGTGCAAAAGAATACGGATAGGACTCGGGAAGAAATCATGTTCACGGAGGCGATTATTAACGTTATTGTGGTATGAAGCAGAGCAGGACCGAGTGTTGTGGGAGCTGAACGAGGCCGCTGTATTACTGTTACTAAAAATAATGCTGCATCCGATAATGCTATGTTAGCTACTTGACAAAATAGTGTTTTTCTCTGAGGCATGGTAAAGCATGGTATTTGCAGAAAATAAAAAAAAAATAGATTTAAACAATAAGACTAAACGTGTTGAGCTATATAACAACAATTCGTTTTCTGTCTATAAATATATCAAAATAGTTGTTCCCTTGCCTACTAAAACATGTAAATATTAAAGCGTCTTTGGTGTTTCCATGGTTTCTACAAAATAAAACCGGAAACTAAGGGTAACGCGGGTATGACACAATTGACAGGCAATTCCTCACATGATTTACAAATAGTTGCAAACATTTTTGGATATTTTACTGCAAAAATCATACACATTGCATCTTTAACCTTTGTTAATGTTCGATAATAAAAAGGTCTGTTTATTTTAGGTCACAGTGCACTAACTAATGTTAACAAATAGAACTTTTGATCTTAAAATGTGTTAATGTTGAGATTAAGATTAACTAAAACTAATAAATGCTGAAGAAGAATTGTTCATTGGTCATGTTAACTAATATAGTAAACTAAGGTTCAAGGTTGTTTTATTTATATAGCACATTTAAAAACAGCAAGCATGGCTGACCAATAAAGCGAAGAAAAAAAAAAGTACAAAGTGAAACATACATTCACACAATATACTCATACTGAATTAAAAGATAAAGAAAAAAAGTACGTTTTAAGAGAAGATTTAAAAATAGTTAGAAACTGTGCTGATCTGATACAGAGCCTGGGGCCAGTGATAGCAAAGGCTCTATCACCTCTATGCTTTAATCGCGATCTGGGGAGACACAGAACTCTCTTATCACCAGATCTCAGATTTCGTGTGGGATTGTAGCGATGGAGTAGCTCTGAAAGATGTTCAGATAGACTAATGTTAACAAATTAAACCTTATTGTAAAGTTTTAATGGAAAAAAAAAAAAAGTCTATTTTGAATATCAGATCTTACTTGGAAATTTATGTTATGAAAGCAATAAGTAAACATGATAATGTGAGGTTTTGCAGTATGATTGAAGATTCACCAATGTATTATGTGAATGTCTTTCAGGACTTGATGAGCGGTTTGGTGGGTCCACTGATAGTGTGCCGTAAAGACACTCTGACCACTGATAGACGTAGAAAAGACACTGATAAAGAGTTTGCCCTCCTTTTCATGGTGTTTGATGAAAATGAGTCCCACTACCTGGATGAAAACATAAAAACTTATCTCAAGGCAGACGAATTTGACAAATATAATCCAGACTTTATGGAGAGCAACAAAATGCATGGTAAGTGTGTGTGTATTACAAGAGAGAAATACATGTTATGTTCAGATTTTTTTAAGAACTTAAAACTCTTTTTGTCTTCCACAGGTATTAATGGGAAGTTGTATGCTAACCTCCATGGGTTGAAAATGACAGAGAAAGACAAGACCCAGTGGTATTTGTTAGGACTGGGGAACGAAGTGGACATGCACACTGTGCATTTCCATGGTCAAAGCTTCATTTATAAAGTATATACATAAGCACATTTTCTAGTAGAGCTAGAAAATTATTTATGTAGTGGCAGTGGGGTGGCATGAGGGGTGTCTATAAAGGGTGTCGACACCAAAGCAAGCATCTATTTCTTTTGAATTTATGGCCTAACATAAACATTCATTGCCATAAATATGCGAAAGCTGCATTTCTCAGAGGGACCTTAAATCAATCATTTTATTCTTTAAAAATAATTATATAAAAATAAGCAATATTTCAATATCCAGGGCACTGCGACAGTAGCAGCTTTCACACATTAAATCTGGTAAATTTGCAATAAATTTGCATTTTCATCCTATTTCCTTTTTTTTCAGGAAATTTACCACATATGCTTTTCACACATTTAACAGTGTTCTGTCTTTTTACCATTAAGATTACCATTCACACGTCAGAACCTAAATACCGGTAAACTCAATGATGTCAAACACATAGTCTAAAACCTGCACCATTTTCATCCACCCAGATTTGAACGTAAAATGTAAGATGAACTTTATATGAATAATACATCCATTGAAATAATATATATGTTATTAATAAACATTATGTATAAAATTAAAGGAAATAATAGATTAAAATTAGATTCTTACCTGACAATGTTATTATAGTTGCCATTCAGGGACGTTTCAATGATCAGGTAATCAAAGCAGAGAGGGCACTCAGATAATTCACCCACCACATTAATTCATTACATTAAAGCACAGCTGCTGAAAGCAGACTAAGAAACACTGTTTACATTTAAGTTTTATGCATTGGGATACTAAATGTTCTCCTTTTGTCAGTGCCACTGACAGAACAGAGGCAGATATGGTGGCAATGCTTTTTCTTAGCATTTCCAACCCCCTCCCACCCATGCCACCCCAGTAGATCCACTCCTGAATCCTGCAATAATTTCTAAATCCCACTTAGGTGTTAAAATGTCTCTCAAACACTCTCACTTTCTCTCCTTCAGACGGATCATTCTCATCGTGCAGATGTATACGACCTATTCCCAGGAACATTTCAGACCATAGAACTAATTGCAGGAAGTCCTGGACAGTGGCTGCTACACTGTCATGTGACTGACCACATCTATGCTGGGATGGAGGCGCTTTTCACTATTAACTCTAAAGGTTAGTACTGAAAGTTTACAAAAAGGCCTACAGAGCTCCTAGCCAAGGAAGAGCATTTATGGTTGTCTTAAGAATGCTTTAACACTAGAGCATTTGATGTAGACCTGAGTCTGTTTGTCCATAGAGTTCAAGTCAGTAGGTTGGTGTCAAATCATTCTTCCGAACTCAGGCATGCATCAGTGCAGGGGTGTACAATCCTTGTCCTGGAGGGTTAATATCAGGCAAACTTTTGCTCCAACACCTACCTTGAAGTTTCTAGTAATTGTAAAGACCATGACTATGGTTGTGGCTAGAAGGGATAGACACAAAAAAATAAATAGCCGCTGCCGTATTTTTCTTACCCCATTGGCAGAAAAAAAATGCACTTAAAATGTTATTATTATTATTATTATTATTATTATTATTATTATTATTTAGGCTTTTTTTTTTGCCTGTGGGATATCATGAAAATAAATATTAGTTCAAATACGTACTGTTCTGACAGTTTTCACATCTGATATTATAACAGTAATAAGAATTAAACTTGTATTCACTTGCAAGTATGCAGAAGTCTTTTTGTTGGGTGCTGTTGCCAAAGTGAATCATAATATCGGAGCTCCATTGATCATGGCTTTTCATAGTCATGGTGCCCACGCTTAGAGTCAACCTACTCAGAGTTGATTGAACTAATTCAATTCAGATGTTCTGAAACCCAGAGTTTCCTATCTCAGATTAACTCGACTCAGAGTTCAAGTTTTAACTCAGAGTTGGTTGAACCTCCTTTTTAAAACAGGCCCCAGTCCTGCCATGTTCAGCCCTGCCCACTCCTGCTTTGTTCAGCCTTGTGCCTTGTCGGCCTGTTTTCCTCTATGGAGTGGTTTTTGTTTGTTTAAAACTTAAAATACTATATAAAGCATTTGTGCTTTTGCTGTAAGCAAGCCAATTCCTTCTGAGATTTTTTCCTTCCATTGATGGCCTTTGTGAACTGCAAATATTCTGGAAATTGTTTCCCTTGTGAGTCTACTGGCATCTCCTTCAACATGTCTTTGTTGCTAACTTTCTGACAATTGTCTCCCTTTCAGTGTCCATTAATTTGTCTGGCCACAGACCTGGGTCAGCGGTTAGGTAATCGGTGTTCTCATCTCAAACTCTCTACTTTGCCTCATTTCTTCTTCGATAATCTATTGGGAAGCACCCTATAATGAATGTCCCCCTTTGTGCCAAGTGCGTGTCCCCTTAAGACGTTTGTGGATTATTCAGAAATGCGGCACTTCACAGTTCTGACCATAGACTGTCAAAAAGATGGATGTGCCGCCAGTGTGCCAATATGGCACTAACATCTTGAGTCTGTGCCCGAGCTGTCAATCATGATGTCAAAACCCGTGTTTTTATAGCATCAAATAACTAAAAACAAACTTAAAATTTGAACGAACACAAATGAATACTTTAACTAACATCAGCATGATAAAAAACTGCTAAAAATTACAGAAACCTGGAAAGAAAAAAAAGAAATGATGTGTAATTTGACTGTTTAGTTTGTCTCACATCCATTACATTACATGAAGAGGGCGGGGTTTATGGCCTATACTGAATCCAGACACCTGAGGGCGATCGAGACACTTTGGCTTCACTTTTCAGGACTTGTGTTGCATAAGTGTTGTAATGATATCCGATTCGTGAATGTACGAATCCCCGCACATGACATGCAGGAAAAAAATAATATGCTAAATCATGCGCACAAATTTCTAATTTGTTCCCTCCATTTATAATTCGCACGCACAATTTACTAGTTTGTTCCCTCGATTTGCTAAATCATGCACACAGTATATAAATCGAGGGAACAAATCAGTAAATTGTGCGCATGATTTAGCAAATCATGGGAATGATTTAAATTGTGAACATGATGTACTTTTTTTTTCTTGCATGTCATGTGTTGGGCTCTGAAGGAATGATAGCTGAGTTGGTTCATTTCAATGAAATGGAGAAACCCATTGATGAAATCAGTCTGAATGATTCATTCATGAATAGAATTTATTTGGTTCTCGAGTTCAATTCACTGATTCAACGATCCGGTCAGTGTTTTAACTAATTTTCAAGTTTTCAAGAGTCTATAATGCCTGATGAGTTTTGAGAACATCTGACAAGAGATAAGAGACTATTCCTTCATGCAGAATCTCTCCAGATTCTTCAAATTCCCAGATCCATATTGGTGGTGCTTGTCTTCAGTTCACTCCACTCATTTTCTTTAGGGTTCAGGTCAGGGAACTGGGACGGCCATGGCAGAAGCTTCATTACGTGCTCAGTGACACATTTTTGTGTTGATTTGGATGTTTGTTTTGGATCATTGTCCTGATGGAAGATCCAACTGCGGCCCATTGTAAGATTTCTAGCAGAAGCAGTCAGGTTTTGATTTTTTTTTTTATCTGTTGGTATTTGATAGAATCAAATACCAAGATGTCCAGAACCTAGAGCAAAACAAATAGGCCCACAGCATTAAAGATCCAGCAGTATACTTAACAGTGGGCATGGGATACTTTTTATCCCTGTGTGCACCAAACCCATATGGTGGGTTTGCTGCCAAAAAGCTCTTTTTTTTTTAGTTTCATCTGACCATAGAAACTCTCCTCCTCACTGTGCATTAGGATGCTAGACACATGCCCTCTTCCAGGCAGATTTGTAACATCTTTAGTTGACTGGAACTTCTTAATTATTGCCCTGATGATGGAAATGGGAATTTATAATGTGTTAGCATTTTTCTTGCAGCCATTTTCTATTTTGTGAAGCTCAACAATCTTTTGCTGCACATCAGAACTATATTCTTTGTTCTTTCTCATTGTGATGAATGATTAAGGGAATACAGTATTTGTTCTCCTGTGGAACAGGAAATCAAGGCTGGATATGTTATGCTCCTAGTCAGCCTGGTGTGCTAAAAAAAATTTAAATATGAATGGGAATATACTTCAGAGATATTTTACACAAAATAATTTCTAGGGGTGCCAATAATTGTGGCCAACATGTATTGGAGAAAAACATTTATTTCATAATGTAAGTTTCCACCCACTTTCAATTGTTTTACTTTGATGAAAGGTTAGAATTTTGTGTTTTTTTGTTTTTTTGTTTTTTTTTATGAAAGATCAAAAGGATAAACAATGTAGATTTATTTTCATAGCCGCCTTTACTCATATTTACCAAGGGTGCCAATATTAGTGGAGGCGACTGTAGGTCAGCTTTGGCTTCACTTTTCAGGACTCACTTTGGCATGATTGGTTTTGACTTGTTGCGCATCAGGTAGATGGCAAGAGATGATGCATACAAAATCAGGATACCAACAGAGGAAAGAAAAACAAAAAAGAGGAGAGAGCTAGACGGGGATGACAGCTAATCACCCAGTTTTTGTTGATGTTGTTGTTTTTTTTTTGTGTTTTTTAAAAAAAAGGTGATTTACGTATGTTCCCTGATTTGTGCTATGATTCTGAAGCTAGCCCGTATGAAGTTGTTTTAATTAACATAAAAAAGAAATTCTATCAGCTCACCCTGATGTTTATCCATTTGAAATTGTAACACTATATTTTGAATAATGTATGTTTTTCCATGCATTCGAGCAATGGTAATAATGGAGCATTAGCTTAGAAAAAGACGGAAAATCACCTAGCGACAATAAAACTAGTCCAGTGATCTACAGTAGTCAACATTTGAAGTGGATCAAAACCTTTCATCAAAGTTGTCCTAAAACCTTCTTCTTAGGACAACTTAGTTCTTAGGACAACTTTGATGAACTTTTTTGATCCACTTCAAATGTTGACTACTATATATTCAAGCTTTCCAAAGCCTTGGAACAGCTTTCTTCGAGGAACTGATCAAAATTTAAGCTGTTATAATATAAATCTGCTTTAATTGTCCTGGGTAAGTTTATGAAATAAGTGTTGTAATGAGATACGATTCGTGAATGTACGCAGCCCTGCACATGACATGCAGGAAAAAAAAAAAAAAAAAACGGTAAATTATGCGCACAAATTTCTAATGTGTTTCTTCCATTTATAATTCGCTTGCATGATTTACTAATTTGTTCCCTCGATTTGCTAAATCATACGCACAGTTTATAAATCAAGGGAACGAATCAGTAAATCGTGTGCACAATTTACTTTCTTTTTTGCATGTCATGTGTTGTGCTCCGTATGAATAAATAGCTGGAGTTCGTTTATTTCAATGAATTGGAGAAACCCATAAATCCGGTCTAAACGATTCATTCATGAATAGAACTGATTTGGTTCTCTAGTTGAACTCACTGATTCAATGATCCTGTAACTGTTTTAACTAATTTTATTTATGGAGCTCCTGGTGTGTGAAACTTATTATTGTGTGAATAATAATAATAATAGTAGTAGTAAATTTTCTTTTTCTTGTACAAACTATTGCTTGACCTATAAACTATCCCTTCTGTGTCAGAAACAAACACTTTGTCAGGGATAACCATTCATGCCTTGACTGAAGAATATCTAAGACAGGGGGAGGAGGAGGTGACTGAGTTACCTAAGGCAGAAGGTGAGCTTTACAAAACAAGCTTTATTGTTGTTGTTTAAATGTATTGAATTATAATTTTATAATATAAATGGTGTCAATGTGTAACATCTTGTGTGATATGTGTGCAGAAAGGATTTCTAAGTTGCTAATGTAATGAATATGGTTTAGTTCTTTAAATTTACAGACTAAGATTTACAGATTTATTTTATTAGTATATTGAAAAATATTGCCTTGTCTAGACCCAGGGCTTTCTCATGATTTCAAATTGGAGAAAAGTGCATGGCAGGAAGATCAGGCCAAGGACAGGAGTAGTGACTGCAATGATGAAAGTAGTCAGTACAGTCAAGACAAGACAATACAACAATGGTTAGGAAAGTTGAGGAAATGAGGCAAAGTACAGAGTTTGGTGATGAGGGAGATGAGAACACAAATTACCCAACCGATGACCCAAATCTCTGGCCAGACAAATGAACAGACTTTGAAAGAGAGATAATTGTCAGCAAGTTGAAGGATTTACCAGTAGATTCACAAGATTTGCTAAGGATTTACAGAATATTTGCAGTTCACAAAGGCCGTCAATGGAAGGGAAAATCTCAGAAGGGATTGGTTTTCTTATTGGTTATGCTTTATACTGTATTCTATGCTTGCTTTTCTCAAGTGAACTGAAAAGAAG
Source organism: Megalobrama amblycephala (assembly GCF_018812025.1). Classification (NCBI taxonomy): domain Eukaryota; kingdom Metazoa; phylum Chordata; class Actinopteri; order Cypriniformes; family Xenocyprididae; genus Megalobrama; species Megalobrama amblycephala. Next base: position 12,035,936 of record NC_063059.1, on the reverse strand, counting down.
TTCCCAGAGTCTAAGCAATATAGATGGATATAAGATGTCTGAAGTATCATGGCGCAGGATGTATGTAAGCAACAAAGTCTACAGAACTTACTATTTTAAATGGAAAAACCTGCACCACTCAGTGATGACAGCAAGTGCTATCAATAAGCAGGTGGACCAACAATTAAAAACAGAAATTGAGAAAAACAGAGCTCTTCTAGAATGAATTCTAGATGTGACACTACATTTAGCATCACAAAACCTGCCTTTTTTGTGGTAAAACTGAAAACCTTGATAATGTGTATAATAGCAATTTCCTTGATCCACTCCGTAAAGCCTACTTGGATAAAATTAGGAATAAGAGGACAGGCTGACACATTATCTGAGTTCTGATATTTAAAATGAGTTCATTGATGTGTGTGAGAAGAGAGACAATCATGAAGGAAAGGGAAGATGCAATATGTTTCTCAGTTATCTGTGATCCAACTCTAGACATTTCCCACATAGAGCAGAATGTGTTACTTCTGAGGTACATCAAGCATGGTGCAGTAAACAATGACAAAAACGATTTATTCATTTTAAGGACTTCTGCAGAAAAACACGGTAAGAAATTGCAGATATGATTGAGAATATTCTGCAAGATAGCGTATATACAGTGGGTACGGAAAGTATTCAGACCCCCTTAAATGTTTCACTCTTTGTTATATTGCAGCCATTTGCTAAAATCATTTAAGTTCATTTTTTTCCCTCATTAATGTACACACAGCACCCCATATTGACAGAAAAACACAGAATTGTTGACATTTTTGCAGATTTATTAAAAATGAAAAACTGAAATATCACATGGTCCTAAGTATTCAGACCCTTTGCTCAGTATTTAGTAGAAGCACCCTTTTGATCTAATACAGCCATGAGTCTTTTTGGGAAAGATGCAACAAGTTTTTCACACCTGGATTTGGGGATCCTCTGCCATTTCCTCCTTGCAGATCCTCACCAGTTCTGTCAGGTTGGGTGGTAAACGTTGGTGGACAGCCATTTTTAGGTCTCTCCAGAGATGCTCAATTGGGTTTAAGTCAGGGCTCTGGCTGGGCCATTCAAGAACAGTCACGGAGTTGTTGTTACGCACTCCTTCGTTATTTTAGCTGTGTGCTTAGGGTCATTGTCTTGTTGGAAGGTAAACCTTCGGCCCAGTCTGAGGTCCTGAGCACTCTGGAGAAGGTTTTCATCCAGGATATCCCTGTACTTGGCCGCATTCATCTTTCCCTCAATTGCAACCAGTCGTCCTGTCCCTGCAGCTGAAAAACACCCCCACAGCATGATGCTGCCACCACCATGCTTCACTGTTGGGACTGTATTGGACAGGTGATGAGCAGTGCCTGGTTTTCTCCACACATACCGCTTAGAATTAAGGCCAAAAAGTTCTATCTTGGTCTCATCAGACCTGAGAATCTTATTTATCAGCATCTTGGAGTCATTCAGGTGTTTTTTAGCAAACTCCATGCAGGCTTTCATGTGTCTTGCATAAAAAAAAAAAAAAGTCCCGACTGGTGGAGGGCTGCAGTGATGGTTGACTTTCTACAACTTTCTCCCATCTCCCGACTGCATCTCTGGAGCTCAGATACAGTGATCTTTGGGTTCTTCTTTACCTCTCTCACCAAGGCTCTTCTCCCCCGATAGCTCAGTGTGGCCGGACGGCCAGCTCTAGGAAGGATTCTGGTCATCCCAAACGTCTTCCATTTAAGGATTATGGAGACCACTGTGCTCTTAGGAACCTTAAGTGCAGCAGAATTATTATTTTTTTTTTAACCTTGGCCAGATCTGTGCCTTGCCACAATTCTGTCTCTGAGCTCTTCAGGCAGTTCCTTTGACCTCATGATTCTCATTTGCTCTGACATGCACTGTGAGCTGTAAGGTCTTATATAGACAGGTGTGTGGCTTTCCTAATCAAATCCAATCAGTATAATCAAACACAGCTGGACTCAAATGAAGGTGTAGAACCATCTCAAGGATGATCAGAAGAAATGGACAGCACCTGAGTTAAATATATGAGTGTCACAGCAAAGGGTCTGAATACTTTAGGACCATGTGATATTTCAGTTTTTCTTTTTTAATAAATCTGCAAAAATGTCAACAATTCTGTGTTTTTCTGTCAATATTGGGTGCTGTGTGTACATTAATGAGGAAAAAAAATGAACTTAAATGATTTTAGCAAATGGAATATAACAAAGAGTGAAAAATTTACCCACTGTGTGTGTGTATATATATATATATATATATATATATATATATATATATATATATATATATATAGTGAATTGCAGGGGTCAGGGTTATGCCGACAGTGCAAATATGTCAGGCAAAATCAAAGGAGTACCGGCTCACATAAATACATAAAAAAAGAAAGAAAAGAAAAAGAAAAAACTCTGGCCACATACTTGCCTTGCGCAGACCACACACTAAACTTGTAGGCATGCATGCTGCAGAAACCAGTCCAGAGGTAGCCACATTTTTTGGAAACATAAACTGCCTTTACTGCCTTTTCATTGCTAGCCCTGTATGTTGGGCCATTTTGAGAGAGAAGATACAGTATTTGTTCCATACACTAAAAAAAATTTAGTCAGATAGACTAAATGTTCTTCATGTGGTAACATCTACAATGACTAGTTTTGTTGAAATTAAATAAATGATTTAAGATTACTGATTATAACTGAATTTAACCAACCTAAAACAATAACCTGATAATTAAATAACCTGATATTACCTTCTCCAGCTAGGTCAAATTACTTAATAATTTTGATATAATCTTTTTTGTCTTATATGAAGAAAGTCCTTTTCAGACTTGATATATATATAAACCCAAAAAATAATTCATTGCCTTTATTTAATTTAATTGAAGACATTTTTACACACAACTTAATTTAGTTTATTCCAGTTAAATCAGTTTAATTGGCTCAACAGTGCTGTTCATCAGTTCACTGATTCAATGATCCGGTCGCTGTTTTAACTAATCATAATGTATATATTGAATATGTGTGTGTGTGTGTATATATATATATATATATATATATATATATATATATATATATATATATATATATATATATATATATATATATTGAACCACTAAGAAAAGACAGTCATCAGTACTGACATTAGCATGAATCACTGACACATAAAACACAGCCAAAGCACAAGTGCCTAAAACACACTCTTAAGCACAATGATAACTGCAAAATTCAGTAACAGAAACTCTTCTGAATGTCCAACATAACTGAACATTAAACATTAACATAAATTACCATCTGAACATTAAACATTAACATCTTTCCCTTTACTGAAAAACACATAAAATAACACTTATTTCCTAAATTTACTCTCCTAATGGAGTCCCCTGCAAAGCATGATGCAGATTCATGCTGCGTTTAGCATTATAAGCCTAAGAAGATCGTAGAGCCTTTTCCACCAATGGCCTCTTCTATCAACATAGCTCACGATGCTTTTGAGAAACGCAGCCCTGGGCAGTGGTTCCCAGCATGCTTTGCAAGGGACTGCATTAGGAGAGTAAATTTAGGAATTAAGTGTTATTTTATGTTTTCTTTTTTCTTTTTTTCAGTAAAGGGAAAGATGTTGGATGCTGATGTAGTATTCAGAAATTAATTTTTTTTTAGACTGCCATGATACTGCCATTTTATTCAGCCATGAACATGAATATATGAATGTGAATATCGTCTCAGTTGTGTGCCATCCACTAATGCAAAAATACCACAGTGATCTTTCACCTGAGTTGGTTAATGAGATGAGACATCTCAGTGCTGTATGTGCAGCTACTTTCCCTTCAGAGTTGTCCCCACTTGAGCTTTTGAATCAAATCTACAAGATGCAGCTCCAGAGTATTTTCAGTAAAGTGTGCATTGCCTTGTGCATATTTTGCACTTTGCCTGTGACTGTTGCAAGTGGAGAGAAGCCTTCAGTAAGCTTAATCTAGTAAAGAACTACCTCAGATCAGCAACGTCTCAGGAAAGACTAAATGGTAAATGGCAATGCCGTCTATTGAAGATGTTTTAGCAAGACGGCTTGATTTCAAAGATCTGATTAAAGATTTTGCTGTAAGAAAAACATGGCACTTGGCAGTTGGGGAATAAAAAAATACAAGTTGATGGTTTATAAAGACATCAAAACAGTTTCAGTAGTGTGTGTGTGTGAGAGAGAGAGAAAGAGAGAGAGAATACAATGGCATTAATTACATTTACTGTATATAGTATATAATCATTTGCATAATTGCAGTTAATTTAATAAGCTGTTCAAATGTAGATTGTTATTGTCTCTTAATGAATATGCAATAATTGTTATGCTTATTGATAATGATTGTTGTTATATGTGGCAATAAGATAAGATCATTTGGGGATGGGGCATTGGGGCCCGGAGTACAAATTAGCCAGGGGCCCAGAAACCCTAACGGTGCCCCTGAATTACTGTAGTGTTTTTGTTCTTAGAAAATCATGTGATGTTTATGTACAGTGTGACAACTGTTTAAAAAAAGTTACATTTTTTTGTTGTTGTTGTTTTTCCACAGCTGTCCTTCATTTTGGAAGCCTCTACACTGTGATGTTGTGTGTCCTTGGATCGGTCATATTGAGCCTTGTAACACACTGAGAAAAAAAGATAAAAAGATAAAAGTGACCATAAACCCAACATAATATTTATTGTTGTTCACTACTTAGTTACATCATTGCCATTCTCATTGTAGCTGTTAGATAAACACATTTTTTTTGGGGGGGGGGAAACAACTCTTGAAAAAAAGGGAAAAAAAGAAAGAAAGAATTTGTCTATTCTTTCAATTTTGATTTAACATGTAAGTAATGATAATTTAATTTGGTATTATTTAATGTTAATACAATCAAAGCTTTGAGAAGAATGTACTATACAATGTCTGCTGCTAACTGAATGTCTGCTAAATAATAAATATCAATCTATTACAGCTTTATATTATAAACCTTTAACTGCTAAGTAATCATTTATAGTTGACATAATTCAAATCTACAAGATTTAAAAAAAAACTTTAAACTTAGGTGGGGTTATAAACACTATATGATTCTACCTACTGTACAGCTGATTCAGTGTCAGATGCTGTCAAGTCCCACACATTTTGTATGCACTGATGGAGGACTCCATATTTCACCATTGTTAGTAACTCGGTAAGAATAAGTTGATTAATGAGTATGTAGGGGGTAAGTTATTTTTTACAGTTGAACTACTTTTTAATTTTTTTTTCTTTCTGATAAACAGTGGGATAATTAACCATGTTCTGCTCTTGCAAATTATCAGTTGTATATGAAAATGAAGAGCTGAATTATTATTATTATTATCTAGAATTATATATTTAAGCATTTGAAATTAGGCATTACAGATGAGTGTTTCAATTGGAACAAATGTACTTGTATTATGTACTTGTATTATTTCCACTAACTGTGGAAAATAAAAACTATTGGATTAAGGGTTGGATTCTGGAATCCACTGCCACTTCAATATATATATATATTGAGTGATTTATAATCAAGTTTTTAATCAACATTTTTTGTATATTAAATTATTTGAATGACTTCTTCAACTTATGTTAAATCATTTATTTTCCTTTTCATCTTCACACACTAGAGAATAATGATGTATATTGTCTGTACCTCTCACTGAGAGAAAAGTACAACTTCTTAGTATGTTTTGAGAAATGTTCCTATTTACAGTTAAAGCTCAGGCCAACTTCATCCTTGAAGAAGCTGTGAATCATGTGTATCTTTGTATGTGCACTAAGTGTTCTGTACAGGTCCTTTATGAGTGCTAGTGGACAACTGCCATTCTGCTCTGCAGACGCCTTGTCATGACCTAGAAGGAGATCATGTGCCTAAATCCAGAATCCAAGAGTCAGCATCATGATGGATGGAGATATGCTTCTGGCTATCTGTCCATGTGTGGAAAATTACTAATTTTGTCTAGTTTTCTCAGCCAATCAGAAATCGTTTAACCTGAAGTAACAATGTAGTTAGTGGACTATGTTAGAGTATAATTGTTGTGGAAATGTGAATGTATGCAAAGTGGCCTATGCTTGTGAGACTTGAAGCTGGCTTCTTCTGATGAAACTGCCAACTATTCTTCAGTAAAATTTTCTTCAATTTATTTTTTAAACCCTGACTCCGGGTCTTCATTCATCATATCTGGTCTTTTGGGTCTTTAACTGTAAAATTCCCCTACAGTACTATGGCAATTAGTTGATGTATCCAGTGCAACCTCTAGATGGCAGTAGTAGCAGATTCAAGACAATGGACGCTTCCTAACACCCAAATTGATGCTTCCTACAGCCTGTGACCCAGGCTGCATTCCAGTCCACTTTTAGACACACACTTGCAAACTCCCCTAAGTACTTCCCCTCAGGGGAATCCCTGCCGCCATTTTGAATTACATTCCACTTTGTGAAGTGGACGAGAGAAGTTTATATGAACAGACCCTGGCTCCCTCGATTTTGACAGTGGGAGCGAGTCTACTTCATATGTACACTCCAGGCAGCTCCATATACCACAATGCAACACGATTGTGACATCACCGCATATTGCATTTAATTTACCCCACTCTATGATATTTTATTATTTATTTTATTTATTTATTTATATATATATATATATATATATATATATATATATATATATATATTTAAAACAACCCAAACACATATACATATAGAATGCTGCATTAAACAATTTTGTTAGGGAAAAAAATTTAATAATAAATCAACTCCATAGGGGATTCCAAGTGATCAAGGGCTTAGGATATTCCAAATCAGCCCATTAAAAAGGTTCCACCAGTAGTGGGCACTCATGCAATGCAAGCAATGACTTACATCTGACTCAACAAGACTGAGGGAAGTTAGCGAGGGAAGGGCTTAAAAAACCAACTGGAACACAGCCCCAGAAACCTATCAAAGTCAGCCATCTTGAAACCTTAAAATTTAAACACAACTTTAGATATTTTGGGTAATATTTATTTCATATAAAATTTAAAAAATAGTATTTTATGCATTTTTCATTATAATAAACTTCTAACTTTTCTTGTTAATTTTTAATTTAAGTCTGTGCTACAAAGCATTCAAGATTTACAGCATTTTTTTTCATTTTCATTTCTATGCTCAAAAAGTTATTAACGGGTAATAAGTGGATTATCTGTTCCATAATTATAATTTAGTCCCATAAAATCTCCTAAAAACACAAAATATTAAAGAAAAAAACTAGCTGCAACACACCTGCCTGGAAGTTTCTAGTAATCGTGAAGACCTTGATTATCTGACAGTGGCCCTGCAGGAAGTTTGACACCCCTGGAATAGACGTAAACAGAATAAATATTCCATTTGTACACATTGTGCATTTAACTTTGATTGTACTTTAAATTGTGTTCTATATTGCATAAACACAATCTTGTTACGGATCCCTTGTTTCCCTGGACTCCATATCCCATGATCCTCCTGTTCTCCACACCTGCACTCACTTCCCTCGTCAGCTCCTCATCATCACTCATCACCTGCACCTGGACTCTATTGTCAGCACTCCCCATATATTGCACTCACTCCCTTCACTCCTCGTCCGTTCTCTGTTTGTGTTAAGCGTATGTTCGGTGTCTCCTTGCCTGTGTTTATTAAAGTGGTGTCCTTATTGTGGAAATCCGTATCTGCCTCATCTCTCTACCAGCATACCGTAACAGAAGAACGGACCAATACCGACCGGATTTTCCACAAAGATCATGGAGACTTTCCCCAGCTCCCTGGCTCCTGCTCCTCCAACACCTCTGGCAACCGGCGATCGCCTCATCGGGCTCCTGCAGGTTGGTCGTTCGCTGGAGAGGTATGTGGAGGAGTTCGTTGAGCTCGCTTTTTTGTCTGACTGGCCTGAAGCATGTTTAATCTCCCTGTTTCTGGATGGACTAGATGATGACACTATCCGTTTTGGTGAACCTGATTATCGTTTCTCCTTAAGCGAAACTATCAATTCCATTTTGTGGTTAAATGACTCCAAATTCTTTGTTGATTGGGTTCAGGATAAGTGTTTGTCTCTAGTCCATCCAGAAACACGGTTGGCCGGGCCAGTCAGTCAGCCACCGTCTTCCTCCGCATGCCCCTCCAGCGAACTTCCTGCCTGTACTACACGGAACCCACACTCCTCCACTGGGTCCCGTAAGCGGAGGAGGAGGAAGCAAGCCACTCCATTCTCTCCTGAGCCCGCTCCATTCTCTCCTGAGCCCGCTCCAGTGTCTCCAGAGCCCGCTCCAGTGTCTCCAGAGCCCGCTCCAGTGTCTCCAGAGCCCGCTCCAGTCCAGTATCTCCAGAGCCCGCTCCGGTATCTCCAGAGCCCGCTCCTGCCCTTTCCGAGCCTACCGCTCCAACCCTGTGCAAACCGCCAGATGATGCGGTCTGGTTAATTGACTTTTGGTCCGAGCCCGTATCTCCAGTCTCCGCCGAGCCAAGTTCTCCAGTCTCCGCCGAGCCAAGTTCTCCAGTCTCCGCCGAGCCAAGTGCGCCAGTCTCCGCCGCCGAGCAAGCAGCGCCAGTCTCCGCCGCCGAGCAAGCAGCGCCAGTCTCCGCCGCCGAGCAAGCAGCGCCAGTCTCCGCCGCCGAGCAAGCAGCGCCAGTCTCCGCCACCGAGCAAGCAGCGCCAGTCCCAGCCGCCGAGCCAGTATCTCCAGTCTCAGCCGCCGCCGAGCCCTCAGCTCCAGCCGCCGCCGAGCCCTCAGCTCCAGCCGCCGCCGAGCCAGCCGCTCCTATGAACTGTGTTTCTGAACCCTCCAGCCCAAAGACTGTTTTCCCTTCCTGCCTCCGCCCATGTGTCTTAACACCACACCTCCACCTCAAGCCCCCTTCGCCCAGATCTCCACCTCGGACCTCTGGGCGATTACCTTCACCCCGGCTCCAACCTCCCTCTGCTCCACCATTGTCCATCAGTCCACCAGTGTCACCAGTCTCCATCCTGCCCCCGTTCACACCTTGTTCCTTCGTCGGCCTGCCCTCACTTCTGGACTACACTCCTCCGTCTTCGCTCCGTCACTCCGTCCCTCAGCTCCAGTTGGCCTCCTCACTCCCCCCTGTGTTCACTTTGTTGTATGTCGTCTGTCTTCCACTGCGGCCTTCTGGAGCCCCGGCTGCACTTCGGTCGGCAGAGCCTACAGTTTCGCCATCTCCCGCCGGTCCTTCGGCGCTTCCTAGGCTCGACGACATCAAGGCCTCGGTGACGGCTCCTGACCCATCAAGGCCTCGGTGACGGCTCCTGACCCGCCATGGCCGCCCACGGCTCCTGACCCGCCATGGCCGCCCACGGCTCCTGACCCGCCATGGCCGCCCACGGCTCCTGACCCGCCATGGCCAGCCCACGGCTCCTGACCCGCCATGGCCGCCCACGGCTCCTGACCCGCCATGGCCGCCCACGGCTCCTGACCCGCCATGGCCGCCCACGGCTCCTGACCCGCCATGGCCGCCTTCGGCTCCTGACCCGCCATTGCTTTTGAGCCTGCCCTGGAGACCTCCACTCCAGTCTACTCCTCCCCCTGCACCGGCATGAGGTCTCCAGGGTGCCCGCCCCCCTCCCGGTTGTTACATCTACGGCGCGAGGACGCGCCTACCGGGAGGGGGAGGTACTGTTACGGATCCCTTGTTTCCCTGGACTCCATATCCCATGATCCTCCTGTTCTCCACACCTGCACTCACTTCCCTCGTCAGCTCCTCATCATCACTCATCACCTGCACCTGGACTCTATTGTCAGCACTCCCCATATATTGCACTCACTCCCTTCACTCCTCGTCCGTTCTCTGTTTGTGTTAAGCGTATGTTCGGTGTCTCCTTGCCTGTGTTTATTAAAGTGGTGTCCTTATTGTGGAAATCCGTATCTGCCTCATCTCTCTACCAGCATACCGTAACAAATCTGAGTGCAAAGAAACATTTTTACTTACATAATAATGAATGATTATTAAAGCCCTTATCAGAAATTGGCATTCAATATATCTCTTTGCCATGACACAAACTCATAAAAGCAACTGAATAATATATATTGAGTTACAATAATTTTAGCTTTTATAATATTTAAAGCAGATGAAGCACCAGGGTCCCTGCCACTTTTTCAGACAAAATTGTGTCAATACCTGTAGTTGAGTTTCAACTAAAATAGTAGGCTATAAATGAAAAATGAATAAATAAATACAAAAAACAAAACAAAAACAACAACAAATTTAGTCTTGTATTCCTTGTATTATTTAGTCTTGTTTCCTGGGGGATCTAAATTAAGTGCATTTTACATAAATACAATTATAAATATCTGCCAGTGTGGTAATAAAAAATAATAAAAAGCAAACAGAAAAGAAGATCATTTGGAGTGTCTATTACTAAGAGCAGTAGCCCCACCCACCAATGTCACACAAGGTTAAAAACAATACTCATGATTAATGGCTTCAGTGGTGTAAGCAGTAGCATGTTGGGCGAGGAGAACTAACTTGTGATGCGATAGACGTTAGTTCGAATTCGCCTTGTGCCGAGCACGCTCTTCTCCCTTTTCCCATCACATCAGTTATTTTCAACAAAAATGAGGAAATGTTCTAAAAGTGGAAGTAAATTGCCTAATGATTGTTTAATACTGATAAAATCATTTACCCTCTGTTATTATTGCATCCTGTTAATTATTATCAATATTGAGGTGCAAATAGTATGTATCTGCCAGTATAAAATATAAATAGCATCTAATTACTATTTACACTTATTGCAAAGAACTGCTACTTTAGCCTACATGATAAAAAAACATAATTTGCAAAATAATAAAAAAATGCACTTTTTTTGCATGAAAATGAATATTAGTTCAATAACTTACCGTTCTGCCAGTTTTCACCTTTCATATTATAACAGTGATAAGAATTAAACTTGCATCGACTCAGAAGTATGCGGACGTCATTTTGTCACGTGCTGTTGCCATGGTGAATCGTAATATCGGAGCTCCATTGATGATGGCTTTTCATAGTCGTGGTGCACGCGCTTAATGCTGAGTTCAGACTGCACGATTTTCAAAGTAGTCGGGTCACTGTTCTTTTCAGTCGCTGCTGTGTTCAAACTGTACGATGGATCGGCGACTTTACACACTACATGACTTTACAATAGGAAGAATCGCTGACAACTCTGTCTGGCACACAAACCAGAGATTGTATATAATGGGGAGATAAGAGGGTCTGTACCTCTTACCATTGGAGAAAGCGTAACGTCTAACTTAATAACGTGTGGGACCTCTCAGCCTATCATGTAATGGCAGTGACGTCAGTTGCAACATTCCCTAGTCTGCCTTCTCTTAAAAAAATAATTTTTTATCAAGCTAAAATCTACACATAGTTCCCAACGAAAGTATTGTTTAGTGTAAAACATTCTGAAGATTGGCAAACAGGCTGTCCATTAATTAAATTATTAGCTATTTCCCCACAAAAGCTGTTTAATCAGCATAGTGAAGTCTCTCATCCATTGACTAACATTCAAAAAACAGCCTTCTAACAAATTGCTAAAAGGGACTACTTCCTTTGGCGGGGACTTTAGACGTCATCTTTAAAAACGGGACATTTGGACAGCATTTCTCATGAAAAAGTGGATAAGTTGTAGCGGATGCACACGTATCAGGATAATCAATAAACTTTGGAATGTTCAGAACGCTTTTAGCATGCTGGACTGGGTTGTAAAACCTCATCGCGGCTCTGAACAGGTCTGCCAAAGATGAGCCCACTTGACACTTTTGTCACCCCCCCCAGAGACTGACCAGATCCACATTCCAACACCCCACACACACAGGGACACACAAAAACACACACACAGACACATACAGAAACACACAATCATACATTTTTAACTGTATATGTGAACTACCACTATGCTGGAATATATATATGATATATTTTAGAGCCTATGCATGTTTCCTAGTGTTTAAATGAGTGTATTTGTGCTAGTGTGCATTTTAATAGGGGAATCCTGTCTGTAAACCATAACTTCTTGTCTATGCCTTTCTGATCTGTCGAGTTTGATCTCTCCGTAAAGCTCTGGACTCGAGCTATTCACTGAGGTGGGTCACATGGCTGACATATGCATTTTTCTATGTGTTTAATGATACTGTGAAGAAAGCACTCGATCTCGAAATCCGGGCTGATAGTCATCAAGTATGCAAATTCAGCTAGGAGACCAAACAAAGCAACTTTGCCCGCCAAATAGTGCTGCGCATCTATTGGTCGCTACAATTCAGGAGGTGTGTTAGCTTGGGTTTCCATAAAGACAACGACACACACCTTCGCTCGCTCTCTTTTTCTTCTCCTTTGTCTCCCGACTGACTCACGAGCACCTCGTGCACGGACGCCTCAGGTGACCGCGCTTCCCAACCACGCGCGCAGTTCGGGAGGACCACTTCCTTAGACTCTCTCTCTCTTCGGCTAAGTTACTTAAGCTTAAACCTCTTTTGAAAACCCCGCCGGAGAAACCCTCTCTGAAAGGACCAACCCAGCCAGGCGCATTGAAACTGCTACACACGGACTTGAACCAATAAGCAAGTATTATCATTTATCTGAATTTGTCTAAACTGATTTCTGTGCTGGCTCTCTCTCAAAAAGGTTTAACAAAGAATTTGCCATCCTTTGATCATCTTTCTTTCCATGTCTTTTCTTCATTTTCACTCTTGTGTATATATATGTGTATACCTTCTGTATATATTTTAGACGTATAATCTCAGTCATAGCTGCATATATTAAACACTTTAATTCATGCTCGATTGTTCTGTTCGTTCTTTCAACTGAAGACCAAGTCACTTTAACGTTTTTCGATCGTTTTAGGCTTTGATGCTATAATAGGAATTTATTCTCATTGGCCAGAGAATAACTCCGTTCATAATATTCTATGAGAATTAACGGTTTGCTGGACAAGCTGGTATAGTTTCTCTAAGTAATTATTAAACCAGAACTAATCATATATGTAATTGATTATAATTCGTTGTAATTGATTCACAATATGTTTAATTCCCCGTTGGGTCGATATATGAATCATAATTTATTCATAACCTTATGAATTATTATATTCATATTTCATCCATAAATTGATTAATAACTGTACGAACCGCTACTTCGTTACAAAGTATTCATAACAGCACAGATCATAATCAGCGAGCATGTTTATAAATAAAGTTTTCTAAATAAAGTTTGAGGAAGCTTGGTGGTGGTGACGTTGATCCGCGACCATGGTGTGCTGTAGTCTGTTTATAGCCTACTGTTAGCCTTTTATATCTGACGACTTTATTTAGGCTTTAAAATCTATGTTGTGTTAACTTGTAAAGATTATCTTGATAGAGAAAACGTGTAAGTGTCATAACCCTTTGTTAAACACAGAGCTTATTTTCTGCGATTTTCCAAAAGTATATGGGAAAAATGCATAGGCTTTCAATCGAGGGAACCCGTGCGCCGCTAACTTCCGGGTTGGCCTACAAAAACACGTCATCCCTGGGGTACTCTATAGTAGCCGCAAGAAGCTTGAAATACAAATTGCCTGTGTGCTGATTTGCAGCGAAAACAACATAAAGAAAAGAAGAATATGGAGGAGGATATGTTTGGGGAGACGCGAAGAACAAGGATAGTGTGTTCTGCAACGACAGTTGGAGCTAAATACATAACTTTTCAATGTGCTGCTGTTGTGGATGGTCAAGCAAATGTTTGTGCTTTGGTTCTGTTTGATAGAATTGTAATGTTTATGTGTACAAAGCCATGCTTGCTGATATTGTGGTCTATAACTCCTCCCCGAACTCCCCGCTGCTCTGTATCTTGCTCTCTCATTGACTGTCGGTCATCGCCGATGTAGTTTTCGCCGACAGGTCCAGATATTTAGCATCATGCCATATCTCACGGGCGATTCTCTCAGATCGCGTCTTTGCTCATTCACACTGCCGGCTTAGAAGTTTCTCCTGGTTACTGTTTATGCTCCGCTTCTGCAGAACTTCCGATCAATTTAGTGATTCCTGCTGTCTAGTACTATGTTTGAATGAAGGAGCTGAGCTCTTGGGTGAAATTTTTCAAATGTCTCCATGTTCATTACGGTAACATCAGCTCCCGTATCGATCTTAAAACTAACTGGAGTATCACCTATCTTAAGCAACACAGTCCATTTCGCTTCTTCTTCTTCTTTTTTTTTTTCTTACATTTTTTTTTAAACTTTATTTAGTAATAGTTTTTAAATGACAGTTGTTTTTCAGAACAAAGGTCCACAAAGGAAACAATAGTACGGTATACCAAATATATATGTACTCTAGTTACAGATACATATCCCTGATACACAAGATAAAGAGGTTCCAAACAGATCACAGTGGTAAAATCAGAAGGGTATGGAGAGGAAAAAATTCAAATAAATAAATAAATGCTACAATAACAAGATAATAATGATTAGGTAAATAAAATTAAGAGTTAAAAAGGTATAATGCAGTATGAAAAACAGTACAAAGTTATCACATTCCTAAGTGATCTAATACCGGCTTCCATATTTTCCAAAATATATCTAGCTTATCGTTGTTAATAAATCGTAACTTCTCAATATGAATAATACTCACTAGCTCACTCAGCAACACATCGAGTGTTGGAACAATATCCAATTTCCACCTCTGAAGAATCAATCTCTTTGCAAGAACCATAAATAAAGAAATACACTGTCTTTCATTTTTACTAAAAGAAGGTACAGAAATTACACCAAAAACAGCAATCATAAGGTCTGGAGCATTATTTTTATACACTTTGGAGAGCAGCGCAAAAATATCAGTCCAGTACCTATGAAGGTTACAACATGTCCAAAGTGAATGCAACAACGTACCCTCCGCGACCTTGCATTTATTGCATATCGGTGACACTTCAGGGAAAATCTTATGGAGTTTAGTTTTGCACATGTATACTCTATGTCAAGTCAAGTCAAGTCACCTTCATTTATATAGCGCTTTTTACAATGCAGATTGTGTCAAAGCAGCTTTACATTGATAATTGGTATATAATTTTTCCTTTTAAAGAATAGTGTCAATACAGGCAGATCAAAAGCATTGTTGAATAAATGTCAAGGATACTGAATATCAAATGTCAAGTCAAATTAAATTAAATTAGGGCTGCACCATTAATCGTATTTTATCACCATAACGATATCTGCTTCTCTCGATTGATTTTAAATAATCGTCACGATATTGGCCCGCTCTATGAAAATGAACATAATTTGGAAACATTGGAAGTAATATTAGGAATTTCGCTGTTTTATCTTTTGAAGTTCCTAAAGGTTTTACCAGTTTTCATAATGTTGATCAGCTAGAAATGATTTTTCTTTGCTTTACGAATTTGCCAGGCAATTTGAATCTGGTTTGTCTTATTGCAAACAAATTGTGTTGCTTTAAAATCTAATGTGAATACATATTACAAAGCGCTCACCAAAACCATGTTTTGTATTGATTTACCATCTAACAAAGTTATCATAGTTGGTTAAATTTAAGTCTTTTTGCCACCTACAGGCCTTTTGGGTGAAGTGTAGGTTGGTAAAGAACTTGCAAAATAGCCATAGTTACATTACTCTTTTGATAAAATAAACATGATTAATAATCGTGATTATAATTTTGAGGAAACTGTGGCACTGGCTGTCGTGTCGATGATGTCTTCACAATGGATGATCTAGTCGACTCGATCTCTGCTGATACAGGGCTGCGTTGTGGTCGTGTCAAGGCACCGGTCCTCGGTCTCATCTGGAAACGGCCCTGAATCCGGTTGGCTACGGTAAACCTCGGGATAAACAGAAAGACTAATATTAGCATAGATGCCATTCTTTTTCTGATGTAACGAGTACATCTGGTGTTATAGGAAGTGTTCCCGGTTCCGGCTGAACTAATTTATGCAGCCTAATAATCCTTTAACGGATTTGAAAATATAAATATATAATGTGTTATGTGTATGCCAGGTTAAAGAGATGCGTTTTTAGTCTAGATTTAAACTGACAGAGTGTGCATCCTGAACAATGCTAGGAAGGTTGTTCCACAGTTTAGGTGCCAAATAGGAGAAGGATCTACCACCTGCAGTTGATTTCGATATTCTAGGTATTATTAGCTGGCCTGAATTCTGAGATCGCAATAAACGTGAAGGACTATAATGCATTAAGAGCTCGCTTAGGTACTGGGGGGCTAAACCATTTAGTGCTTTGTAAGTAATAAGCAAGATTTTAAAATCTATACGATGTTTAACAGGAAGCCAATGCAGTGACGACAGAACTGGGCTAATATGGTCATACTTCCTAGTTCTAGCAAGGACTCTAGCTGCTGCATTTTGTACGAGCTGTAGTTTATTTATCAAGTGGGAGGAACAACCACCCAGTAGAGCGTTACAGTAGTCTAACAGAGAGATGTCTATGTAGTCTATGCAGAGATTTTAACTGGATTAAGTTGCGTCTAGTGTTAATCGAACAGTCATGTACGTTCTGTAGGCATTCCTCCCATTGCGCATCCTCAATTGTGAAACCTAAGTCCTTCTCCCATGCTTTGTTAATTGTAGATGTGTCACTATCCACCAGATCAGTTAATACATTATAGAAATATGACACTGCTTTAGAGCTACCAGCTTTAAATCTGTTTATTTCCTCTAATTTTTCATGCTCTTTAAGTTGTTCAAAATCAGGAAAATACTTTCTCACATAGTCTCTGATTTGGAGATATCTGAAAAAGTGAGAATTTGGTAGTCTGAACTTTGACTGGAGCTCTTTAAAGGACAAGAAATGTCCATTCATATAAAGTGAGCCGACACAGCCTATCCCCTTCTGTTTCCAAAGTGAAAAAAACATATCATTTAGAGTGGGAATGAAGGAGTGATTTTTGCATATGGGGCTATCAAGATATACATTAGGAGCTTTAATGTATGACTTAATTTGTTTCCAAATTTTTAAAGACTGGCCTATAACGAAATGATTATTATAGATAAGCTTACTAATCTTCCCTGGATTGTTGCATAGTTGCCTGCAGTGAAGAGTTAGAGCAAAGAGCTTGTTCAATTTTAAGCCATTCAGGTTGTTCACAAGTTCCTTCTGTTGGATCGTCTTTCCACCAAGAGAATATATTCAAGTGCGCCGCCCAATAGTATGCTTTAAAGAAAGGTAACCCAAATCCCCCCTTCTCTTTAGATTTAAATAAGTGTTGTTTTTTTTAAATTCTTGCCGTTTTATAATTCCATAAAAACTGAATAGTTATCTTGTCTAGTTGTTTAAAATAGGATTGTGGTATACATGAAGGGATAGACTGAAAGAAGTGGAGGAATCTTGGTAGGCTCACCATCTTTACTGCATTGATTTTACCTACCATTGAAATTGGCAGTGTTCTCCAATAGTCTATATTATTTTTCAATTGGTCGATCCTCTTTTGCCAATTGACTCTAAGTAGGTCTCTTGGGTTTTTAGTTATTATGACACCAAGATAAGTAAAGGAGTTTTCTGCTATCTTGAATGGAGTGGATTTTAAATACTGCTTACAAGCATTGGGCGTAATAGTCATCAGGTCACTTTTATCCCAATTAACAGTAAAGCCTGATATATTCCCAAACCTTGTGATTGAGGAAAGGAGATGTGGAATAGACTTACTGGGATTTTTAATAAACAACAGTATATCATCTGCGTAGAGTGAAATATGTTGTGGGAGGCCATCTATTGTAATTGGCTGAATAACTGTCTGTTGCCGGATGTATGCAGCCAAGGGCTCTATCGCAACTGCAAAAAGAAATGGGGACAGTGGACAACCCTGTCTTGTCCCTCTATGTATTGAGAAGGGAGCTGAAATGTTATGATTAGTTACTACTGAGGATTTTGGACAAGAATATATTGTTTTTATCCACTCTCTAAACGTGGCAAAACCAAATTTTTCCAGGACAGACATCATATATCCCCACTCTACTTGGTCGAATGCCCTTTGTGCATCCAATGAAATGACTGCAGCTTCTTCTTTATAGTTTGAATATAAAACATTGCACAAGCGACGTAGATTAAAATACATATGTCTGCCTGGCATAAAGCCTGTCTGATCCGGATGTATAATATCACAGATATGCTTCTTCAGTCTATTTGCAAGGATTTTCCCGATTATTTTGGTTTCAGTGGGTAGTAAAGAAATTGGTCTGTATGATGACACCAACAACTGGTCTCAACCTGGTTTAGGTATAAGAACAATATTGGCGTCATACATAGATGGGGGAAAACGGTTTCCTGTGAATGCTTAAACATATGTACCAACAATGGCAAAATAACCTTACTAAATCTTTTATAAAATTCTATGCTGAACCCATCAGGTGCAGGGGCCTTGTTATTGGGGAACTCTTTAATTGCATTTTCCACCTCTTCAATGCTTATTTCAGCTTCCAGCATCCTTAAAGCCTCTTCGCTTAATTTTGGCAAGTGTAGTCCGTCCAAAAAAGTATCAATATTTTTCTGGTCAGACTTACCTATGGAAGTATAAACCTCAGCATAAAAGTTTGCAAAATTTAGGTTTATTTCTTTTGGATTGGTTATTATTATTCCCTCTTTATTCTTAATTTGATATATGGCACTAGAAGCTTCATTATGTCTTAGCTGCCACGCCAAAAGATTATGGGGTTTATCACCTAATTCGTAGTATCTCTGTTTAACCTTACATTATAATTTTAGTACACTGCCAGATAATAAAGAATTGTATTCATATTTTAATGCAATAATTTCTTTCAACAACACAGTATTTTGGCTATTTTTGTGCAAGCTTTCTAATCTGGTAAGGGCACTTTCTATTTCAGTCATTCTCATCCTAATTTTCTTCTTTTGAGCTATCTCAAATGCTATTATTTCCCCTCTAACAACGGCCTTCATAGCTTCCCATAAATTTGAATCATGTATGTCACCGTTATTATTAATTTCTATAAACTGCTCAATCTTTTTTTCCAGATTTGTATTAAATGCTTCATCCTTTAAAAGTGTGTTATTTAATTTCCATCTAAATTCTCCTCTTAAATATCTAATCTGAGGTCAACTGCCTGGGGAGCATGGTCTGATATTATGATATCATGATATTGCGACTTGCATACATTTGGTACTAAATTTGAATCCAGTAAGAAAAAAATCAATGCGCGAATATGATTTATGCACATAGGAATAAAAAGAAAAGTCTGCCTGAAGGATTAAGAATTCTCCAAATATCTACCATTTCGCTTCTTCTTTTTTTGTGATCAACTTTTTATTTGGTATACAATGTATAATTTAGTTTGTTATATGCCAAATAGTATACATGTATATTCATGTATATAAAATAACATCACTTTTCAAACTATATACAATTGCCAAAGCCTTGGGAAAAAGAAAATAAGTAAATAAAAATAAACACATCGCAAAAAAAATAAAAAATAATAAAAAAATAAAAAAAATTAAAAAAAGGGTTACAATAAATACATTGCAAAAGAATAAAATAAAAAAATTACAATAAATACATTGCAAAAAAAAAAAACAAATAATAAATAAATAAATAAAATAAAAATTACACAATTACATAAATATATAAATAAAATACAGTTGCAGTGATGTTGTTAAGACCCATTTTGATTACATGCTAAACTTGAGAAAAAACAGGTGGTTTCGAGAGTGCAACAACAACTTTATCCCAAGCATCTAAAGTGAAGCTACGTGCTTTGTGAATGACAGCCAATGATCTCTCTATAAGAACAATATCTCTGAAATAGTTAAACCATTCTTTTATTGAAGGGGGTCCAGGAGAAAACCAAGAATGCATTATAGTTTTTTTAGCAGCAGTTAAACCTGCAAATATAATTTTCTTAGAAGCCAAATTAGTAGTAATTCTAAGTGAAGAATCATCATTGAATAAAAATAGGGTAAGCAGTTTAGGAATTGGAAACTCCAAAATATCTTCAAGAAATACTGCCACTTGGGACCAAAAATTAGAGACATCTGGGCAATCCCAGAATATGTGCAGGTAAGTGCCAACCGTATTCAAATTACATTTTGTACAGACTGGGGTATCTGTAAGCTTAATTTTAAAACGTCTGTATGGGGAAAGATAAAATTTCTGAACAAACTTAAAATGAATCAACAGATGTGCAGGATTCTTTGAAGAAATAAACACATTGTTCCATACATTCCCCCAGTCCAATTCCATGCCTCTCTCCTTAAGGTCACGATTCCATGATTCTAAATACCAGTCCAGTGCATGATGTTCCTGGATTAATCCACAGACTCAACGGGTGAACAGGCAGGGGAGAATGCCAAGGAACTCCATGGGCTTTAATTGCTGATCTCAATTGTAGGTACAAAAACCAGGAAAAACCAGGAAGAGAGTATCTTACTTTAAGGTCCTGAAATGATTTTAAGCCGTTTTCTCCATACAAATCTTGCAAAATGTAAACTCCCCCGGAAGCCCAGCTTGCATTGAAATATGGGCCAGAGTTCCTCAGTAGATTATAGTTATACCAAATGGGGGAGCGATCACAAAGTTTAGTATTGCAACCCATATGACCCTGAACAGCTGACCAAATTTGTGGTCTAAGTGGCCTATAATTGGCCCATATAATTTATGTGCCAGTTTAGGATTAAGTCCAGCAAATAACAGATCTTCAATTCTATGAGGTTTTACAAGTCCTTGTTCCATCTGGCGCCAGGGAAGTACAGAGTCTTTATCACACCAAATTGTAAGCGATTTCACCTGAAAGGACCAATAATACAGTTCGAAGTTGGGCAGTGCCAAACCACCAGACGATTTCACCAGACGATTTAGATGTACCAGACGATTGCTGAAGAGTACTGAGGCGGATACGGGGTTTTTTACCATCCCAAATAGGGATGGTAAAAAATAGGGAGAATGTCTGTAGATGTGATTAAACTATTTAATTGAGGTGAAACAAAAATGTAGTCAATTCTAGAATAAGTCTTATGTCTACAGGAGAAAAAGGTGTAATTTTTCACTAAGGGATGTCGTAGGCGCCAGGCGTCAACAATGTTCAATTCAGCAATAAATGTGTTAATCCCAGAAGGTACATCTAAACCAGAACAGATAATCGATAACTGTCTAGAGATATATCACATACCTGATTGAAGTCACCACCTACTACCATTAAGTACTCAGGCATGTCTAAGAAAGTAGCTAAAGTTGCGTTGAAAAAGTTGGGGTCAGGTATATTTGGGCAATATATGGATACAAAACAAATTTTTAGATTATGGACCGTTACTAACACATATGATAACCGTCCAGCATTGTCTTTTCCACATTTATCGACGCTTACTCCTAATTTCCTATCAAACAGAATAGCAACTCCTTTAGTTTTATTCGGAGCAGAAGGATGAGCTACACATTTATAAAATCTGTTCTGAAATCTATGTATATCATTAGTTTTTAAATGAGTTTCTTAGATCAAAGCAATGGAGATATTTTTACGCTTAAGAAATTCTAAGCACTTTGTTCGTTTAATCGGCGAGTTTAGGCCGCGGACATTCCACGACATTACATTAAATGGCATATTCATGTTAGGGATCTTAACATCGGATATTTAGTATATAACAGTGCCTCCATAAAATTGTAACATAAACACATAAACAAGAAAACGATATACGATGCACATATCTTACACAAAAACAGCAAGGCTTTGGCGATAGAACATTTAACAACAACAACAAAAACTGGAAAAATACAATCCATCCGCAAGAGACAAGATATAAAATTCTTTCTCTCTGGGTGGAGAAAATTAAACAAAACTCAAAGTTTTACTGCCTGTGGCTATTCAAAGTATCACGTCCCAAGTCCGAGTCCAAACGAATATCAGAAATGTTACTGAATACAACACATCAGACCTAATTAGACAAGGCCCATTTGCTTACCAATTCCAGTTGTACTGATTAACTCGACTCAGAAGTAACGACGGTAGGCTATAGAAGCCGTCGAGAGCGAAGAATGTGCAGTGCCAGGAGAAACTTTCCAGCATCCTCAGCGTTGTTGAAATGATGCAGCGACCCGTTGAACTTTACTTTCAGGATTGCTGGATATATCAGGAAAGGACGTAATCCCTTGTCTGCAAACTGCCGTCTCACACTGTCAAAAGATCTTCTCTTCAGAGCTGTTTCGTTGCTGAAATCCGGAAAAAATAACAGCTTGGATGTACCATGGGTTATTTCCGACTGAGGTGCTCTGGCTCCGTTAAGAATTCTCTCCCTATCTTGATATCTGAGGAGCCGAAAGATGAGTGTTCGAGGGCAATTTGTTTTATCACGATTGCCATAAATTCGATGAGCGTGCTGGATTTCTATCTTCCCGCCACCTTGAAGACAAGATCCATTTCGTGAGGTGCTCCTGGAGAAACTGAACTGCATTCTCGCCCTCTGCTGACTCAGGGAGGCCCACGAGCCGGACGTCACATCTTCGTGATTCGATCCTCCATTTCAACCAGTTTGTCACGGAGGTTCGATATCTCTTGTTGATGCGTGTTAACATCCTGTTTAACCACACGGATATTCGCATTCATATTGTCCATCCGCGCCTGCAATGTTTTACCGAGTTCGGTTTGGCGGGTGATATCCTGTCTTAGTTCGTTAACTGCTGAGTTTGAGGACTCGATCATGTTCTTCAAAGTTTGAATTTCACCAGAGATTACCTCCTCCATTACCTCTTACTGCTAATTTGACCTTCTTGGCGAACCTTTCCTCCTGTTCTTGCAGAGCCATTAAAATGGCTGGGTTCGGAGGATCTTCGGTTGGCCCGTCTTTGCATTTCTTTTTCGATGCTGTCTCATCTTGAAGTGATTTATTCTTCGCGGATTTGGGGCCAGACATTTTCAGGGATACTTCAGTGTTAAAATAATCTAGACTAATTTCTGAATTTAAGGATATTAAATTGAATTTTCGGACTTTTGAGACGGAGCTCAGTTCTAAGCGTGCATCGCTCGTGCCCAGCCACCGGAAGTCCCCATTTCGCTTCTTCTGACTTATTTTTATTACTCACCGCACCCAGGTAAAAGCTCTCTTCACTCACTTCTTTCGCCATCACTTGTCTCATTTTTTGATTTTGATTAGGCATTTTCTGATTGTCTTTGTGTCCTGTTTTACCACATCTGCCACATTCATTCTCTGTATCCTCTCTTCTTTTCTCACCGCCTCTTTTGTGTTCCTCTTGCATCCAGGGCCTATCTGCTGCTTTTGAAGAACGTCTGGAGCCTACCTCTCGCACGCTGCTCGTTGACTGACCCTCCTGCGCGACATCCTCGGCCTGCCGCATCATTTGCACTGCCGTTTCCAGTGTAAGTGCTGTCATTAGCTGCATTCTTCTAGAAAGCTCTTTATCCCGAATTCCGACTACAAGTCTGTCTCTTATATGTTCGTTTCGACTTGCACCAAATTCACAGTTCTCACTGAGTTCGTAGAGGGCTCTGATGTAGTACTCCACCTTTTCTCCAGGCATCTGCACTCTCTGGTGAAAACATGCCCGCTCGTGTATCACATTGTTTTTCGGCAAAAAATACTCATCAAATTTTCCGAGAACTGTCCTCAGCACTTTCTTCTGCCGTAAATGTGAACAATTTGAAGATGTTCTCAGCTTCAATGCCCATAGCATATATTAAAGTGCTAATCTGTACCTCTTTATCTTCTTTACTCAGCTTTATCGCAGTCCTGTAGCGTGCAAATCTCTGCCACCACGTTGGCCACTCTGTTGGATTATCAAAGTTAAAACTTTCTGGCGGATTAAATTTCGACATCTTGCTCTTCTCTTGTCTTTATACTTCTGACACCATGTCTAGAGTGCGGAGGCATTAATCATCTTTTGTGATTTATTGAAGAGCCATATAACAACACTGTGTTCATCAGGAACACATTTATTCACTTCTATGCATAATTTATCCATACAGTACTCCTTGAGTCCCCCTAGTGGGCTGGATAGTGAAGCACATCTTTCATGTAATACCCTGACAAGATGTATTTTGATCGGAGATTCTGTACTAGAAAAAGCGTAATAGCGCTGATAGCCTGAAAATTCAGTCAATGGCGGAGAAAGAGTTAAGTACATTTCTATGTACACTACACAAAAAATCAGATACTCAGAATTAGGAAAATATCTGTTTTCTTTATAAATCAATATTTTCAAACAATGTAAGTTTATAAGACTATGTGTAAAACTATGAGAAAAAAAGTATTTAATAGGCTACTCAATCAAAAGATTCAACTACACAACTACAAGCCAAGTATACTTAGAATACTTAATTATACTTTTAAGTAAATCTCGATCAAAAGATTGAGTGCAAGTATAGGCCAAGTATATTTCTGAGAAGCACATAAAAAGTAGACTGAAAGTACTTTCTTATTTTTAGTTTAAAGGAAGTATACTAATAACACACTTGAATAAACTTCTTTTTCATAAGGGCAGGTGAAGTGTTTTTACTTTCTAAAAGCTAAGAGTGACACTCTGAAAGCTACTGAAAAGTTAATTGATGATACAGCCCCTTATGGAACCATGAAGTGTGTTAGATCAGACAATAGCACATCATTCATGGCAAACGAGTTGCTGCTAAGCAAGAATTGTATTAGACATGAGACCTCAGTACCATATTCACCCCATCAAAATGGGACTGCTGAGAGAAAGTGGAGAATCCTGTTTGAGATGGCAAGATGTATTCTCCTAGCAAGCTACCCAAGATGTTGTGGGTGTATGCTGTAATGACTGCTGCAGTAATTCACAACAGGTGCTACAATAGCAGAATACAGCAAACACCATATATGCACTGACAGGGAGAAAAAAGATTTTGGTTCAATATGTTATGCATACATACACAACAAAAAGAAATTGGATGCACAATGTGAAAAAGGAATCTTTGTAAGGTATGTGGTGGATCCAAAATGGTCAATATTCATATTCATGCATTTTATTCATATTTATGTTAATCATTTATGGCTTATGATTTATCAGTTTTACTTTTGATTTTATATATATATATATATATATATATATATATATATATATATATATATATATATATATTCTCATCATATTTTCAAATATTTACACTTTATTGTACCGATATGGTCATTATTCTTTTATACAGTGGCATGAAAAAGTATGTGAACCCCTTGCAGAATCTGTGAAAATGAGAATTATTTTAATAAAATAAGAGGGATAATAAAAAAATGCATGTTATTTTTGTTTAGTACTGTCCTGAGTAAGATATTTTACATAAAAGATGTTTGCATTTAGTTCACAAGACAACAATAGCTGAATTTATTAAAATAACCCCATTCATAAGTATGTGAACCATTGATTCTCAATACTGTGTGTGATTACCTGATGATCCACGACTGTTTTTTTTTGTTTTGTGATGGTTGTTCATGAGTCTCTTGTTTGTCCTGAGCAGTTAAACTGAGCTCTGTTCTTCAGAAAAATCCTCCAGCTCCTGCAGATTCATCAGTTTTCAAGCATTTTTGCATATTTGAACCCTTTCCAGCAGTGACTGTATGGATTTTGAGATCTGTGTTTTCATACTGAGGACAACTGAGGGACTCAAACTCAACTATGTAAGGACTTAGCCTATTTATTAGCTCAATTTAATTGTTACAGGGAATAAGAATTGAATCAACTGTAAATGATTCACTGTAAATGATTCAGAATTAATATTTAACACTTCATCAATTATTCGTCCAGCGAAAATTGAGGTTAGAGTATTTTACCAATTCTGGATAAAATATTATTCTGCGGCCAACAGTAACAATATTTTATTATGATTATTGTTATTATTGTAATTATTATATTATAAGCAAGAGGTAACTTGATCTTTGAGTTTAAGACAGTAATTTGATACACAGCACAAGAAACTCGTATATGTGAAAATCAAAACAAGATTTATTGACTACTTCTAATGATTACAGGAAACTAAGGCTAAAACACACACACACACACACACACACACACACACACATACATACATGCACACACATTCGCGGAGTTGATGAGTTATGAAAAGTCCCAAGTTCAGTGCTAACTTAACTCATAACCTGAGGAAAATCACAAAAGCAGAGCTTTGGCTTGATTCTTTAGGTTTAAAGGAGTTTCACCAGTTTCCAGCAAGAGAGAGAGAAGTTTGCTTGTACCTGCGTTTGCTGTGACAGCTGAGGTAATCGGGTTGTTCCGTGACTCGTGTACAGCGGAATCCCGTTCTGGATTGGCTGTCTTTCAGGTGACGTCTTCTCGGGAAAGCCCTGTGGGTTGCGCGGAAGCTTTGAAGGATGCTGCTGGCTGAGCGTCTGGCTTGAGCGGCTCTCTTCTTGGGAGACTTTGGTCAGATATTTCACGAAGTGTTTTGGAGTCTGGATGTGACGGCTGTCGAATGATCAGCGGCGCAGCTCGTGGTTGAAGTCGGGTGTTCGATGGAAAATCAGCCCCGGTCAATCAGTTATCAATGACCCATGCGACTTTTCCGCCGTGGTCAAAGTAGCGGTGCTTCAGTCCGGCTTCTGACCGATTTCGAGCGATTTCTGACCGACTTCTGACTGACTTCGGACTTCCAGCTTCTGACATTAGCTTGTTCGGACAGCATAGTTTTAAGGGAGCGATCCTCCAATGAGACGTTGCTACGGAGATTAGACACGCCTCGTCTATTGTCTATTGATCACATCGCGTGATATGCAGAACATTCTCCTGTTTTATTAACAACTTTATAAAGTTTCTTAATATTTTCCTGATACTGAATTTCAATGTTTATTCACACAGAATTACAGAGAATTATAAATTCTGCATTTAGAACTCAAACATGACACACTTCTTACACACATATTATTAGACTGACCTAATTAAAACAATGATTACCAGAGAAAGAAAAGGCATACGGGAATACAAACATATACTGCATTGACTCCAACATGTTAGTAATCACATCATAGCAAATGTTATTCTGGATATAGTTAATACTTTAAGTAATCGACAATTGTCCCTTTTGAGATTCAAGATTGAGTCCTTAAGCATAGTTTAAACTTTGACCGGAGTCACGAGTGACCGGGTCAGGATGGATTGCTCACACAAGGGAGGTATTGATAGGACAGATTCGTCTTTAAATCCGTTGATGGGTGTTTTCCTGTTCCGTCCGATAATACAAGAGGGTTTTGTGAGATAATCAATAGATTTAATGTGATCAGATCCACGTGATGGGTTCTGATTAGTTTATTGCTGATGAGCTAAGAAGTCCTTTAGACAGAGTCCTTTGTTAAAAGAAGTCACGTCATCACTTCTGTTAAGGCTAGGTGTTTCCTGTCAGGAAATGGATCTTTTGGACCAAATGAAGCTTTGTTCAATCATGTTGTTCATTGATAAAGTCATTGGTAAGTTCTGTCGAGCGATGCCCTACAACTATTAAAAAAGGTTCAAACATTCACTGATGCTCCAGAAGGAAAAACGATGCATTAAGAGTTGAAGAACAGGATGAAGATGTCACAATTTTTCTTATTTTGTTTAAATATCATTGTTTTTCATTTAGTACTGCCCTTCGGAACCAACAGAAGATACTTGCATGTTTCCCGGCAGAAAAATTAAGTACAATTTACCTTGATATTTGAATTCAAAGGTTTTCACCCCTCGGCACTTAATGCATCGTGTTTCCTTCTGGAGCATCAGTGAATGTTTGAACCTTTTTTAGTAGTTGAGTTTGAGTCCCTCAGTTCTCCTCAGTGTGAAAAGATGAATCTCAAAATCATACAGCCACTGCTGGAAAGGGTTCAAATATGCAAAAATGCTTGAAAACTAATGAATCTGCAGGACCTGGAGGAATTTTCTGAAGAACAGAGCTCAGTTTAACTGCTCAGGACAAACAAGAGACTCATGAACAACCATCACAAAACATAAAAACAGTCGTGGACCATCAGGTAATCACACACAGTATTGAGAATCAATGGTTCACATACTTATGAATGGGGTTATTTTAATAAATTCAGCTATTGTTTTGTCTTGTGAACTAAATGCAAACATATTTTATGTAAAATATCTTACTCAGGACAGTACTAAACAAAAACTAACATGCATTTTTTATTATCCCTCTTATTCTATTAAAATAATTCTCTTTTTCACAGATTCTGCAAGGGGTTCACATACTTTTTCATGTCACTGTATTTAAGAGTATGTATGCTTGTTATATTCATTTGTTCTTCAAGTGTTCCAGTGTGACAGGTCATGTTGACACATTTGTGGTTAGATATTGACCGCCTGGCAAGTACTGCAGAAGTGATGGTGTTTTGCTTTCGGAATTAGTTGCTGATTTGAACTTAATATGTCTGTTATTATTTCTACTGACATGTAATAATGTAAGATCTGTAAAATTCCCTTTCGGGGGTTAAAACATTCCCTATTTCTATTTTTATCTATTTTGACATTTGACCTGTTTATGACATAATGGGTACGTTCATCTGACCTTTTCTGATTAACGAAAACAAGGTTTGAGTAAATTTCCCTATTCTGACGGTATATAAAAATGGACTGAGTCGTTTATAGGGAAGCTTTGTCTCCTTTGCTCTCCCTGGCTCTTCTGCTTCATCTCTTCGAATGTCTTAATTATTGTTCTTTCTTTCTGTAATTCGGAACTTCATCTATTAGATACAATACTCTGGATTTTACAATACTCTAAATTTTATTATTAACTATTGATTACTTCTTTATGATTGTTATTTTACCTTTTGGTTTTATTAAATATTTTCATTATCGATTAAAGTTTGCGTGTAAGGCTAAATTTAATTTTTGGATCTCATTTTCTCAATTTTTTTGCATCAGTATGACAAACACAGCCCTGCTTACCTGGTCTATTATCCAGAAACAGGAAAAGTCCTTAAGAACAAGGTTGTGAGATTTTTAACAAAGTGTATTACCGAGCACCAGACACAGACTGACATTTCACTGCCAGATAATGATTTTCATGGGGAAAGATGTGTATCTTCTTGGTCAAAAGAGAATGTGAACGATCAGACTCCAGAAGAGACTCACGAACCTCAAAATGAGACTAAAAATCAGGGTAGTGCTCAGACAGAGGGAGTTGATCAGAGTACACGTTACTCTAAAAGAAAGAGGAGAGCTTCCTGGTATTTGAATGATTATGTTTGTGATGTTGAGTGTGATGACCAGATTCTAACCAATGTTGTGTGATGTACCACATCACAAACATTCAAATAAGCTATGAGTTCAAGTGAGTCACAGATGTGGGCTAAGGCCATAAAAGAAGAGTCCCCCTTAAGGAGAATGACACATTTACCCCTGACAATGCTACCAGAAGGTAAACATGCAGTGGGTAGATGGGTATATGTTATCAAAAATAATGCAGATGAGACTCAGACATACAAGGCCAGATATGTCGCTAAAGGCTATAGTCAAGTGTTGGGTGTAGAGACTTTCTTCAAAACAGCAAATATCCCTTAGGTACGAGCCTTGATGCAAATGGCGGCACAATATGATCGTTACCTCCATCAGATGGATGTAAAAACTGCTTATTTGCATGCTCCAGTTGACTGTGAAATTTACATGGAACACCCAGAAGTCAGATGGAGGAGAAAAACTAGTCTGTACCTGAACAAGTCACTGTATGGTTTAAGACAGTCAGGTAGAAACTGGAACAAAATGTTACATGACTACCTCAGTGAGAATGATTTTGTGCAGAATTCAGCTGATCACAGTGTGTACAATAAACAGAAGAAAAGAGAAAAAAGCTCTGTCAAAGAACCCAGTGTCGTCAGAAATGTAAACATGTTGATATAAGGTATCATTTAATTCGATCAGCACTCAATGGCAAAGTGACAATTGAATATTCCCCCACAGAAGAAATGGTGGTTGATGTTGTGACTAAACCAGTGACAAAGTTTAAAGGTGCTAAAGAGGATGTTTTGTTTTATACATTTTTGCAATATTCCTTGAAACTGTCTTTACTAACTGATAAAAGACTATTTATTAGGTGCACTGAAAGGAATAATATTAATATACACCATCTGTGCACGAGGTAGGGCCTTAAAAACATCAGCCAATCGTTTACGCGATCATCGCGTAAACGATTGGCCCTCTGGCTTGTTAATCACTGCCGTGACGTTCCTTGTGAGAGACGTGCGCGGATTGGCCCTCTGGCTTGTCAATCACTGCCATGACGTTCCTAGTGAGAGACGAGCACGGCTGCGCGCTTCAGTAAATTTCCACACTCCGCAGGCGCCGCATGCAATGTTTTTGTCAGGAGACAGGAGTAACAACAGCAGATTATGAGTTACCTGCAGTGAGTCCGACATAATGAATCCACTAACACGACACAGCGAATGCCGGTGGTAAACACTCGTGTTCCAATAGTCGTGCATGAGTTTTGGGAGGCGTTCCCTTGAAATGAGCTGTGAAGGAGGGGGGTTGTTCTTACGCATGCGCTCATTTCAAAAACTCAGTAACGGTCTTTGGTTTCTCAGTCAACGAAAAGATCCTCTTTAGCACCTTTAAGTTAGAAAATGTTTCATGTTTGGCATGTAAATGCAACACAAGAGAAATGCAAGACCGTATGCATGTGTTATGTTGTTGAAATGGTATATTGTACAGTATGAGAGCAAATGGGGGTGTTAACATTTGTAATGGGTGTGCCCTCATACTGATAACGTGTATGTGATCTGTCATCTATAAATGGATATGGAAATAAAAAAAAAAAATTAAATAAAAGAAACAAAGTGATGTGTATGTGTAATTTAATAATACGCATAATTTAACACAACATACCGGTTATTTATCACGCAAATGGCTGCAGCAACAACTGGGCCCTTATGAGAATAAACTTTGAATGTCAGCAGCTGAAACTAACTTAAACTAAATACAGAAAAAGCTCATGTCCTAAGAATATGTAGTGGGGCTTTTAAAACATCTCCAGTTGTGGCAATTTAGATTGAAATGGCAGAGATGCCAGTGGGTATTAGAAGACTTAAACTTGCTGTCATACTGGGTTAACCTGCAAGGACATAGTGAAACAAACTCTACAAAGACTATAGTTGGCTACAGGAGCATTGGGAACATGATAAAACAGAATTGTGAATGTGAAAGCAAGGAAAATAGGTTTGCACAGTATGCAATATTGTCCTCCTGTCCCATATTCAGATATCCCTTCTTGGATGTTTATAATGCCACTGATTCATTTACAAATACATTAGGAAATAAAAGATCAACTGAAGCAATTGTCCAAGTAATTGTGGTTTATTGTCCAAAGCTACTTAGAACATAATTTTGTCAATAAAATAATGATATTCACAGATGATTCAAAGAACCCTAAGAATGGATGCACTGATGCTGTAGTGTACATCCACAATGTGGAAAATCTATCAAGAAAATGACAACAGATCATCTTTCAGTTTATGGTAGCCATAATATTAGGCTTACAGGTTTTTAGTTATTGTTTTAGTTGCATCTGATAGTTTGTCTGCACTCACTGGTATACAATCAGGAAAATCGTGCATACTTGATATAGCCTACTAAATTAAATATGTCAAACAATAAACAGATTACCTGATAAAGGTTTGAATGTCTGGTTTGTTTGGGTTCCTGCACATGTTGGTGCGAACGGAAATGAAGAAGTGGATATGTTAGCTCTTCTAAAGTAACCAACAGTATATTTGCAGATTGCATAAGGTAAAGGCTAAAGCAATCATAAAACATCAAACTCAAACTCAAAAAAAAAAAAAAAAAAAAAAAAAAATACTAATTTGTATAATATTCAAAGCTCTGTTGGTATGGTAGGAGAGATGGGTAAAAATCAAAGTGAGGAAATGGTTATCACTCGTCTCAGAATAGCACTCACAGGACTCAATCATTGCATGCAATCAACTATAATCTGTCCAACATGTGATGATGTATTGTTATGCATATATATGAACAGGAAAGAAATGAATTAAAAGAAATATTTTGAAAATTGAAACAAAACTTCACTTTAGAAGTATATATAGAAGATGTATACACACATTACACAATTAATTAAACATTTGAAAGAAACAGGCCTGATGGAGTAAGTATAAAAGGTTATGATTCATTCATTCATTCATTCATTCATTCATTCATTCATTCATTCATTCATTCATTCAATCCAATCCCCCTCATCCAGCCAAATCTTCTGATCAACACTCCTGACCAGTAGGTGGTGGTAAAGCACCAATACTCTGGCTTACCAACTGCTAAAACAACCTAAGATGAAGAAGAAAGGCAATCCTGTAGCCTTGGCCTGCGTCTCACTGTGCATACTATCCTTCCTAAATAGTATGTGGCATTAGTAATATTCAATACTATTTAGGGCCGATAGGGTGGATAGTAGGCTATGCACATTGGGATGCAGGCCAGGTGTATGAACATTTAAAAGGAAACTGGTCAGATTGGCCGTGGCGGTGGTGTAGCAACAATCTATAGAGATATTCTTAACGTTACTCAGAAAACAAATTACAGATTTAATTCATTTGAAATTCTTATACTAAATGTTACACTCTCAGATATAAGTAAAAGTCGCTACTATCTCTTGCTTTAGCTACCATTTTTAGACCTCCAGGGCCTTATGCTGATTTCCTAAAAGAGTTTGCAGACTTTCTCTCAGACCTATTGGTCAATGTTGATAAAGCGCTGATTGTTGGAGATTTTAACATTCATGTTGACAATACAAATGATGCGTTAGGGGCTGTGTTTACAGATTTACTAAACTCCTTTGGGGTCAAACAAAACGTTACTGGACCCATTCACCATTTTAATCATACACTAGATTTAATTATATCACATGGAATCAATCCAACTGTTATAGAAATTCTACCGCAAAGTGATGATGTCTCTGATCACTACCTTGTTACTTGCGTACTGCATACTGATGATATGTGTCAAATTGTGCCGCGATATCGACTAGGCAGAACAATTCTCCCAGCTGTAGATAAATTCACAAATAAACTGCCTGATCTGTTTCAGCTGCTCATCGTACCTACACACACAAATGATCTCGAGAAAATGACTAGCAGCATGTGCACCATTTTCACTAATACATTAGATACTGTTGCATCGATGAGATTAAAAAAGGTTAGAGAGAAAAATACTGTACCTTGGTACAACAGTATTACTCACGCTATCAAAAGAGAAACTCGTAATCTAGAACGCAAATGGAGACAAACTTATTTAGAGGTCTTCAGAATCGCGTGGAAAGACAGCTCGTCCTGTTATAGAAAGACTCTAAAAGCAGCCAGGGCTGAGCATCTCCACAAACTTATAGAAAATAACCAAAACAATCCAAGGTTCTTGTTTAGTACAGTGGCTAGATTAACAAATAAGCAGACATCACCAGAACAAAACATTTCATTGCAGTTTAGTAGTGATGACTTTATGAATCGAAAGTATCAGAAATACACTTGTAAATGTACAACCTTTATCAGAGTTTTATGATTCAGTCTCAATTATCGCCCCTCAAGAACAGTTGCAGTGCTTTACAACTATAGGACAGGAAGAGCTAAATAAACTTATCATTGTGTCTAAACCAACAACATGTTTATTAGATCCAATACCCACTAAACTACTGAAAGAATTGTTACCTGTAGCAGAAGAGCCTCTTCTCAATATTATCAACTCGTCTTTATCTCTAGGTCATGTCCCAAGACCGTTCAAGCTAGCAGTTATTAAGCCTTCCATTAAGAAACCACAATTAGATCCAAATGTATTGACAAATTACAGACCCATTTCAAATCTTCCATTTATGTCTAAAATACTAGAAAAAGTGGTGTCGGCCCAATTGTGCTCCTTGCAAAAAAACGCTATCTATAAAAAATCATAGCACAGAAACTGCACTCGTTAAAATTACAAATGACTTACTTCTAGCTTCTGACCAAGGTTGTATCTCAATACTAGTGTTACTTGATCTCAGTGCTGCGTTCGACACTATAGATCATAAAATACTCCTAGATCGACTACAAAATTACACTGGTATTCAGGGCCAGGCATTACAGTGGTTTAGGTTTACCTAGCAGACTGTCACAATTTTGT
The DNA here is from genome assembly GCF_018812025.1 of Megalobrama amblycephala. NCBI lineage: Eukaryota > Metazoa > Chordata > Actinopteri > Cypriniformes > Xenocyprididae > Megalobrama > Megalobrama amblycephala. The sequence goes on along the minus strand of NC_063059.1, from coordinate 12,001,901 downwards.
TTATAAACGGGGAAAAATCTAAGATAACGATAGTAAACTATGGAGTGCCGCAAGGATCTGTGTTAGGCCCTCTGCTATTTTCAATATACATGCTGCCACTCAGCAATATTATAAGAAAACATGGAATTAGTTTCCACTGTTATGCCGATGATACTCAGTTATATATTTCAACACAACCAGATGAAATCTCTAAATTATCCAATCTGACAGAGTGTGTTAAAGAAGTAAAACATTGGATGACTAGTAATTTTCTTCTATTAAATTCAGATAAGACTGAAGTATTACTTATTGGGCCAAAAGCCTGTACACAGAATCTTTCAGACTACAATCTGCATTTAGAAGGATGTACTGTTACTTCATCCTCGACAGTAAAAGACCTGGGTGTTATATTAGACAGCAACTTGTCCTTTGAAAATCATATTTCATATGTTAAAAAAACAGCCTTCTTCCACCTCGGAAACATTACTAAGATACAGAATGTGTTATCTATTTCTGATGCAGAAAAGTTAGTTTCATGACGTCTCGACTAGATTACTGTAATGCATTATTAGCTGGTTGTCCTGCTTCCTCAATAAATAAGCTACAATTAGTACAAAATGCAGCTGCTAGAGTTCTTACCAGGTCAAGAAAATATGATCATATATCACTAATTTTATCATCTCTACACTGGTTACCCATTAAGTTCTGTATCGATTATAAAGTATTGCTAATGACCTATAAGGCTCTAACTGGTTTAGCTCCTGTGTACTTAACTGATCTTCTAACACCCTACAATCCTTCACGCTCTTTAAGATCACAAAACGTTTTCACATTTGTTAGGGGCTCAGACTCGCTCACCCAGTTTAAATCTAGATTAAAGACGCATCTCTTTAGGTAAGCATTCACATAATGCATCTCATACCAGATCAATTGCACATGACTATCTTTGCTTAATGTTATGAACAGCAGCTAAGCTAATCTCCATTTGCTTTTCTGTTTGTGTCCCGAGGTGACTAGAGAGGACATCAGCTTCAGTTTGGATCCAGCCTCTTAAGAAGACCTCAGATGACCAACACCTATGAAGAGACAGCGCCAACTCCTGCGAGGACTTCAGAAGACGCAATCATCTGGATCAACATGCACATTGCCCAATTTCTATATCCTAATTATTGTTAATGTAATTAATTTTTCCAGGAGCTCATTGCTTCTACCTTCAGTTAAACTGCTAACAGTGATTGTAAATGAATTGCCTAAATTATTACATTATTTGCTAACTGCATTCTTTAAATTGTAATGTTGACATGCATTCCTGTAAAGCTGCTTTGAAATGATATGTATCGTGAAAGCGCTATACAAATAAATGTGAATTGAATTGAATATTTACTGATGGTCCACTTTTAAATAAACTTTTCCTGATAATTTACTCACCCCCATGTCATCCAAGATGTCCATGTCTGTCTTTCTTCAGTCGAAAAGAAATTAAAGTTTTTGATGAAAACATTCCAGGATCAATTCTTGAAAATTGAGAGTTCTTCAGATGACCTGAGGAGGGCAGCAATACACCTTTGAAGCGTCTAAGCTGCCGCAAATTACACAAGAAGAAGAAGTAGAAAATGAAAACGAAGAAGTAGCCTACAACACGAAAACAACAAAGAAATGTTTACGGAAATAGTGTCGTTGTTTGCGTTTTCACGTCTAAAGCCAAATACTGTATCTGTTCATACTTAAAGTGTTTAACCATTCAATGCTAGTTCAGAGGATGAGTAACGTTACCTTTTGAACAGTGATCCGCTTTCTTTTTCAATCAAGCGAAAGTTAGATGAATGTTTGTGATTAGATGTATAGATGATAAAAGAGGAAAGTCATGGCTATAGCGCACGCCGCCACAGAGTATGTGTTCACGGATTTCGTGCTAAAGGAGCCCGCGTCAGAAAACAGGTATAAAGGCATCCGGTTAGATCTGGCCCTGGATAAGATGGTCACCTGTGTCGCGGTGGGTCTACCTCTGCTTCTCATCTCTCTAGCCTTCGCTCAGGAAGTGTCTGTCGGTATGTAATTTTCTCACACTCATCATGAGAGATCTTATGCGGTCAAGTCATGTTTTGCTCGTCTATTTAGTTTTTCTGAGTTTTATTCATCACAAAAACTTTTTAAACTGTTAAAATGTCTAACTGTTCATGCTGATCTGTGTGTTAAGTGCAGTAAATACATATGAGCTAAATTGCATTTTGTATTTTCCGTTAGTATTGTATTAGAAGTTTTTGGTAAACACTCCATTCCTAGGAAGTTTTCTAGAAAGTAGGTTAAATGACTTCTATGTATGTCTTCAGAGGTATTTGGCGCATGCGTAGCCTTTTGATGAAGCTCCAGTGGGTGTAACCGCACAGATTATGCTGGATATTATTACATTGTTATATAATTATGAAGCATTATTATTACATAAAGTGACGTTTATTGTATCTTACAAAACTAACTTTTTTCATCTCACACATCATAGATCTGCATTCAAACGTTTATTTTTTTCAACAGTAAGTATTTTTTATATGGTATAATCTCTATAATAGGCTACATCAAGTTATGAAAGTATGGCATGAAGATTAAAGATTGATTGGGAGATTGAATATAATGGAAGAGCCCAGTAGTTGATCTACACTAAGTAGCCTATGTAAATTGTAAAAAAAGTAAATGTTGTTTACACTGTGTTAAATAGAGGTAAATATTGTTTGCAGTAAGAAAAAAAAAGCATCTTGTTTTCAAGTGCAAATAGTGATAAATGCTTCTGTACTTGTTTGATGTGCAAGAACAAACCTAGTTCTTGTTGGGGTTCAAACAGGTTTGCGTCACATTTGAGAAAACAAAGTGTCAAGCATGTATGTTTGAGCTTCTGTTTACCATATTTGATGTGTTCTGCATAAATGCATCAATCAATGATTATATGTCAATACAAGCCTTAATTAAATCTGTTCATCATATAAAGCAGTTGTGTACTTAAAGGGGAAATGAAGCAGTCAGTCAAGTTAATATTATTTAGTAAATGGATTTCCACTCTAATCAAAAAGTATATAACAAACACGATAAATGTAAACAAAAGAAAAAAAAGATGTTTTGTTATAGCTTTTCTAGCAAGGGAGCCGCCATCTTGCAGTACTACAACCTTTGACGTTGGTTGTCTTTCCTGAGTTTAACAGATACAATGGTAGAGAGACAGTAAAAGACAGACGATGGAGGACAGATAGTGAAAGATAAAGACAGAGACAGTGAAAGATGGAAACTAGAAAGCCACAGGGCATCAGAAGGCAAAAGGGAGGCTATTATTGCATTTTTACTGGATATAAAAATTAGATTTACAGTGTTAAAGCAAAGGACAAGTGCAACTGCCACTGAAACGTAATGCTTCACTTCCCGATACACATTTATTCTCACTGCCTCAAGATTTCCATAGTTACACAATATGTTGCCAAAATGACTGTCAGAAATTAAAATGAACCAGAGCCATTATAAACACCTGTCTGTCATTCCACAACATAGATCGAAGCTGATGCAAACAGCTGCACCAATTTGTGAATGTTAGGGTATATTTAAATGATTTAGTTTGTATTTATTTAGACAGAATCATTATTTCTATTTATTTTACGCTTAATTATTTCACCTGGTAAGCATATTAGTGTCTTCAAGCCCTGTCTCCCTGTGTTTTTACTTCTGCAATTGCTGTTATGAATATGAATCAGAGGAAAATCTTTTGCTGCTCATATTACGTTCGTAACCCGGCCTGCTTTTTTCGATGATGAAGTTCCACTACACTTCTGCATTCTGTTCCATATATACTAACCCAGAGAAACATGAAGATAATAAACATACAATTATGACAGCATGCGATTTGGGCTACTTTTATAAAAATAAAAGATTCATCATATGCCTCATCATATGACCGAAATCCACATTAGATCGCAATCAGATGCTATTGCAAACACAGTGGTGGTTTACAATGAGTTTAGAGTAAAAGGGTAGTATTAATATCATAAATTGTAATTTGTAGCTACAATTCACTTGTTACCCGGATATGATTATATTTCATGGTGTATGTTGTCAAAAGAATTCACGTTAGGTCGTAAGAAAATGTTTGTTTTGTTTTGTAGAAAGATTTTTTTTTTTTTTTTTTTTTTTTTTTAAATAGGTGGGTATAATGTATATTGGGATCAAAGGAATGTGGGTGGTCAAGCCATGTAATACCAGAGTAAAGTAATGCCTCAACATTTGACAATAGTGATCCATTATCCTGAAAAATCAAAGTAATTAATTTCTATCTTTCAAGCTAGCTTGTTGCAGTGGTGATGTCAGAAGGGGATGAGCTTATGGATTGTAACTGTAATATTATTACTGAAATAGTAATTAGTTACACTACTAGTTACTGGAAAAATATTACTAGTTACTGGACTAATATTATTACTGTAAAGTGTTACTAGTAACACATTACTGCCCAACACTGATGAGAACCAATATTTCACATTGAGCTCCTGCTGATATTGCACCCAATGCAATATATGCAATATTTTACCACAATGCACACACTTATTCTCCATCTTATGTAAAACTTTTGATTCTCTTTTGTTCTAGGTACACAGATTAGTTGTTTCTCCCCTTCAAAGTTCTCATGGCGTCAGGCTGGTTATGTGGATTCATATTGCTGGGCGGCAGTACAAACACAGGACACGGGAGGCCTGCCACTGTGGCTGCATAAGGTAAAGCCATAAAAAACATGTTCTCACACTTTTTATTAAGTTGTCCTTAGTGTTGTAGCCTAGGGCTGTCACGATTACTTGATTTAATTTGAGTAAAAATTACTTGTATCAAATAATCGGTAATTCCCAAAATTATGCATTCCATGGACAAGACATACATGAAAATGACATAATTGCATTATTAGAGAACTTTGTACAATGGCTGCACAATTACATATCGAAATAAAAATCAAGATATGGCTTAGATTATCAAATCAAAAAGGTTGCGGTTTGATTAAAAAGAGTGTTTCAGAGTGAAGTGCAGCATTGTGTTCCTTTACACTTGTACAGCTAATGACACTGTGCATTTGAAAATGCAACTTGCACCACTCATTCACCAGATTTGTAATGAGAAGTGTTTATAAACCTGTTGCCAACAAAAGAGAAGTTGGTCTCTCTGCGGTTTTCCTTTAATTAAAAGCTCAATTGTTTAACATTTGAAAATGAGGAAATTATTATGGTAACACTTAATTTTGATGATCCCCTTTAGACATTCTCTTGACAATAAGTAACGTTAAACCTACATGTCAGCTGACTCATTAGAGTATTAGTAGAGTATTAGTAACCTAACAGATCACTCAGATCATCACAATCAAGTCACTTGGAAATACTAAGGGTTCACTCAAAGCAAGGAGAGTCTGCTTTTAGCTGTTACGCCAGCCGCAGCTGGAACCAGCTTCCAGAAGAGATCAGATGTGCTCCAACAGTAGCCACATTCAAATCCAGACTCAAAACACATCTTTTTATCTATGCATTTTCTGATTGAGCACTGTGCTATGTCCGAACTGTTTTGCACTTTATTTTACACGTATTATCTTTTTATGCTTTTATTTCTTGTTTTTATTTAATTTTTAATGCATTTTATATCTTTTATGTATCATCTTTTTATTTCTGACTTTTAATGCATTTTAAATATTGCTGTCTGGTTGAAAGAGCTTGGAGAATTAGGAAGTGATTGGGTTAAAATTTGGTAAATTTAGGAAAGGGGACAAACCATGATGGTTGGGCTATCTGACTCTGCGGCACGTGAAGGGGTTTCTAAGGGGAATTGTGATCACTTGCAAAGGCAACGTGATTAACACGTTCCTGAAATCAAAACACGTTGGTTGGGGCACTTTCCAAAGGGGAAGTTTCCAAAGGGGAAATTTGAGCTGTGGTGCATAGTTAAGATATCTCTGGATTACAGTCAGGACACTTTCCAAAGGGGAAATTTGAACTGCGTTGCATAGTTAAGATATCTCTGAAAGGGGGATTGGGGCTGTGTGGCGCAGTTTGAGGTGTCTTGGCAAAAGGGGAGATTGAAACTGCATGTATCAGTTTGAAGTGCCTTAACAGGTAGAGCTAGGCTCTGGGAGAATTAAATATGAGGAAGATCCTTTTAGATCTGCTCTGACGGACAACAAAAAACTCCCTGAAACTTCCTAACTTCCATCCAGATAGCGGAATTCTCTGTTTTTACTGTTATCTCTATTTCTTATGTGTTCCATTTTTATTATTATGCATTTGGTTATTCTTTATGTAAAGCACTTTGAATTACCATTACACTAGCGTATGCGGAAAACAAAAACGAAGTATATCCTGGACTTAACTATGAGAATAGTTGTTCATCACAATTTCAAAATATAAGTCCAACACCCACTAACTCTAAGCCTACTCCATATTTGTGCTGATGTTTTGATGTCCACATGTTTGAAATTACAGTCACTGTAGCATTTATCATAAAGAAGTGGATGAAGTGGCCAAATTAAGATAGAGTGACAGGATCTTTTGAATAAATGTAGTTTGGCCAAGATTAAATAAGGATTTGATCATGCTGTAAACATTGACAACACCAATCGCCAGGCCTCTGGTGCTCTCTACGGATTAAGAAGTTCATTCACACAACAGTGACAGCCCTATTGTTGTCAAGACCACCTAGACCGAGACTAAGTCAAGATGAGAGTGTATTGAAACCAAGACTTTGAGAGGTTGAGCAAGACCAAGGTAGGGTGAGTTCAAGTCGAGACCAAGACCAGACCAGTGCAGTGCAGCTGCAGTATAATCACTTGAAATCAAAATGATTCAACCCCATAGACACTGTAACATGTTTCCTAATAACAATGTCTCCCAAAGGATACACACTGATAAAAATTATTCTGTGGTGAAGTAAATACTACAGAAAAAACAAATGTGAAAAATGTTAACATATAAAAAAGTTAGTTCAGGCAAGGTAAATTCTGTATTCAGGTTTGTAGAAATAAAAGCGTAAATATCATTGATATAAAATTAACTAAAACCTTATTCAGCTTTTCTGATACTGGTGTTCCCATCATGCACTGGGGCTTGAATAATTAATAAGGTTTATTATTTAGCTGTTTTTCAGCTGTATTTACACTATTGTATTTAGGGCTGCACAATATATTGCATGAGATTGTCACGCGCATTAAATGCCGCTCCATTTGAAAGCAGGTGATGGCGATTTAGCGGTAATCAGGGAACCGGCTTTACTGACGAAATGCGCGTGACAATCTCATGCGATATATCGTGCAGCCCTAATTGTATTGTTACTTTATCATTCATCTTTATCGTTATCGTTACTTGTTTAGTAACTTGTGATTTTGTGATATCTGGAGTATTATTTTGTATTATTTACTTAGATGTTTCTAAGTAAAGCATTTACTTTAAAAGCATGTTTAATTCATTGTTATATTATTTGAGTAAAAAGTTAATACTTCTAATAGATTTTACTTAATTCTATATGTGAAATTTAATAAATTAAATATAATTAAGTAATATGTACTTAACTTTATGAATGTTAAGTTCAATAGTAAATAGATTTTACTTGATAATAACAGGTAAATTGTACAGAGCAGCAGCAGTAAAATTTACTTAAAATGTGTAAATCCTACAAGTTATTTTTTTCCAGTGCAGGGTGAAAAGCAAAGTTTCTAATACTGAGCTTTGTGGCACTCCATACTGAACTTGTGATTGAGATAACACTTCTTCATTTGCCAATACAAAGAAATATCAGTCAATTCAATTTCAGAAGTTTGAGGTGCTTCAAAAGGCAAAGCGATAATAAACAGAAACATTTTTCTTGTTTATTAAAGGTGCATTAATCAAAGAAATGGATATTAATAATGATTTTCTCCTAAGAGGCTTAAGAGATTAGTCATTATTTTTGCAATTCCAATTTCACTTCACATCATAGTAATATAATAATAATAATAATAATAATAAAGAATACATTAATACAATAAATAAGAATTGATAAAAAAAAAAATAATGAAAAAAACAACATGAAAATCATGCATGTTTTTGGATAAATGAGCCTCTAAAATGAAACCCCTCTGCTCTTCCTCTGCAGTTTTTCCCTTATATCCTGTTGCTGGTGGCAGTATCAGTTTACATGCCAGCCTTGTTTTGGCGGTTCACAGGAGCACCTGTGCTTTCTTCTGATCTGACCTTTATAATGGAAGAACTGGACCGTTCCTACAACAGAGCCATCAAACTGGCTAAATGCCTTCACACTGCAGGAAAACGGGACTCACAGCCAGCCCGTGTGGACTCCTACAGGTGAACTGAACTAGAGAGAAAAACCTTTTTGATATTTCAGGGTGGTTGGGTTTACACTGCACAGAGCTGTCACATTGTCACATGGCTTCACTCTATTGACACACCTACACAAACTAACCTTCTATCAGTAACTTTCTATAAATAGCCATTTTCACACTTTTTTCTCACACACTTTTACCATCATCTCTCACCAATAATTCCAATTTCTATTACATTCCCGAAACATTTAAATACTGTTATGCTTGCATGTTTTTTTTTTTCTTCTTCTTTAGTTCTGTGATAGACCTTACTGAAAGCTGCTTTAAATATCCTCTGGTGGAACAATACTTGAGGACCAAACGCTTCTCTCGAGGATTACTGATCCGATACCTCCTCTGCCGCACCATCACTTTCTTGGCCCTCATACTAGCCTGCATCTACCTTTGCTATTACATCCGTCTCTCCATCACAGATGAGTTTCAATGTGACATCCGATCTGGTGTGGTTATCAACGACTCCTCAGTCCCTCCTGCCATGCAGTGCAAGCTAGTTGCTGTGGGCATCTTTCAGCTCCTCAGTTACATAAATCTTTGTGTGTATTTGCTGCTGTTGCCATTGTGCTTGTACGCCATGTTGGTTCCATTCAGAAGGACCATAGGGTTCTTGAAGCCTTATGAGATGTTACCCACAATAGGGGTAATGCAGTTTGGGAAGGTGACCTGGGATGATCTTGCATTATATCTGCTGTTTCTGGAGGAGAACCTCAGTGAGCTGAAGAGTTATAAGTGCCTAAAGGTGTGTTGATCAGGTTTTGCTATATTTGTTTCATAGACTCTGTGAAAGAACCCCCAGACATCACCAACTGTATGATATCTGTAATGTCTGTCACATTGCTCACTTACAGTGTTTATTTAAATATAACTATAAACTATTTAATTGGTCGATTAATCTCAGGTTCATTTGAAAAAGTATTTTCATTTTTAATAATTTATTTCTCATTTTTAATAATTATGATGCAAAGTATCAGGCTAACACTATCAACTCAGATTGGTGGGTAGTATCAGAACATTTGCATGTTGAAACTTCAAATTGAGTTTAGCAGCAAAGATATTACAACAAAATTTAGCAGCAAAGATATTACAACAGCAGACTTCAAAAGCTTGACTGCAAAATTCTTCATCAAATGGACTGATGAATTTGGATATTATATGATTTTGTGCTCTTAAGGCACTACATTGTTACTATAAGAGCACTGTTCCTTACTTTACATATTTATTGTTGTAAATTTGTGTTCCTGAATTTATAAGAAATTTCAATGTGAAGTGAATACAGTTAGGAAGTTACCATACTTAAAGTTACATTAATAGTATTAATGCATTTGTTTAAATTTATATTTGACTGCATTCTTCTGGAAAATGAAAAGGGTATTTTAAAAGCTGGCCAAGGGAAAAAATGAATCAGACTATTGTGTTACTATCAGAATTTATTTATTTTTTGGTTTCCAAGAGAATGTCTTGTAATATGTGTGCTTTTTGTATGCAGGTGTTAGAGATGTTAAAAGAAGGGGGGGGCGAGTCTATTGACACCATGCTGCTGTTGCAGACACTTGGACAGGTTAAAACGGATGTGGTGGACAGCAGATTGCTAGAAAAGGACAGGAAAATCTCCAGCACCAACAATGGTGACACAGAGATGAAAGGTATGTGTGTTTTTGCTGATTACAGTTACTCTTTGATTTTCTTATAAATTCATAGATTAAGACTGGAATTGTCTCTCCGTCTTACCACAAATGGTGCGTTCATTGGAAGTGTTTTTAATGTGCCAAAAATAGGGCTCACAATGTATTTAAAAGAGCAGCTCATGCTAGTGACTATTTTTCCCAAAGAAGCTGATACTGTATGTGAAAACAGAAAGTTTGCTACACTGGCCTGTCGAGTTGGTTTGTTTTTTACACACTGAAAAAAAAAAAAAAACTTGTAGGATTTACTTGATAAAATCCTTTTAACAATTTGCACTAACATATTTTAAGTATATCTTACTGCTTCTGCTCTGTACTTACTTTGTACATTAAGTAAAACCTACTTAACTAAGTTAAGTAAATGTAACTGTTTACTCAAATAATATAACATTGAATTAAACCATGGTTTTAAAGTGTATGTTTTACTTAGAAACATCTAAGTAAATAATACAATAGATATTGTTAATACCTTATCTTCATAATAGAAGTAATGCGGCCCTCACCCGAACACAGAGATTTCAATACTTGGTACACAATACACAATGACAGTAACATTCGATAGATAGTCTGAATTTGTAATTTTGAGTAGAACTCCAGATGTCACAGAAATCGCAAGTTACTAAACCCAACAACAAAAGCAATGATAAAACAATGTAAATAAAGCAGGAAAACAGCAAAAACATCAACCTTATTAATTAGTTATGCTTCAGTGCATGATGGGAACACCAGTATCAGAAAAGTTGAGTAGGTTTTACTTAATTTTATATCATTGATATTAAAGGAATAGTTCACCCAAAAATAAAAATTACCCCATGATTTACTCACCTTCAAGCCATCCTAGGTGTATATGTCTTTCTTCTTTCAGACGAATACACCTGAAGTTATATTAAATAATGTTCTGGCTCTTCCAAGCTTTATAATGGTAGTGAATAGAGGATGAGATTTTGAAGCCCAAAAAAGTGCAACCATCCATCATAAAAGATATTCACACGGCTCCGCGGTGGTTAATAAGGGCTTTCTGAAGCTAAGCAATGCGTTTGTTTAAGAACGATATTTAAAACTTTGAAAACTAAAATAACTAGCTTCTGGCAGACAGCTGTACACACATCGACTTACGGCAAAAGAGTAACCCTTGATGTGGCGTAGGAGTAGTGTAAGCTTCTCACTGTTCCTCTCACTTGCTTGGGCAACAAACTCAAGCTCCTCTTCTCTTATATCGAAATCTTGGTGTTATATCGAAACCAATGTTTTGTTTTGCTCTCTCCTCTGTACTTCTGCATTCATCAATACTTCATGCGTCAGGTCAGAGTTCACTCTTTTGCCGTAAATCAATGCGTAGGGCCGTCTGTCGGAAGCTAGTCATTTTAGTTTTATATGTGTGTTTTTCTTACAAAAACCCATTGCTTCACTTCAGAAGGTCTTTATTAACCCCCCAAAGCCATGTAGATATCTTTTATGATGGATTGATGCACTTTTTTAGGCTTCAAAATCTCGTCCTCTGTTTACTGCCAATAATTACTACACATCCAGGCAGCCATTTCATGTATGCAAGACCAAGTTTACTTAAATGGGGAGAGACTGCAATCTCCAAACTGCCTGACAATCTCACATATGCATATCATTTTCCAATCCGGCATTCAAACTGACTGAACTGTCTCAATAATGTTGTTTCTTGTGCTCGAGTGGCATTAAAAAATCTGCATATTTCAGGTTGGTCCAGCAATTTGCATTTCTGTTCAACTCAAGTTTCAGTTTTCAATAGGAACCAGAGTATTTAACAGCAACAGCAGTGATGCTATGAATTGGCTATTTTGTTTGGAATATCCTCTGGTGGAACAATACTTGAGGACCAAACGTTTCTCTCGAAGATTACTGATCCGATACCTCCTCTGCTGCACCATCACTTTCTTGGCCCTCATATTAGCCTGCATCTACCTTTGCTATTACATCCGTCTCTCCAACACAGATGAGTTTCAATGTGACATCCGATCTGGTGTGGTTATCAATGATTCCTCAGTCCCTCCTGCCACGCAGTGTAAGCTAGTAGATGTCTGCATTGTCAGACCGCCCGCTCCCGCCTAAAGTACACTTTCGGGAAGTACACCGCTCCCGATGCTTTGACATCAGCGCATCTGTGCTTGAACTTGAAGAGAACAAAACTTTCTGCAGTGGTGGCGTTCACACAGTCACCAGTTCTCTGTCCTGAGAAACCTGGCAAGATATGTTCTTTGCATTAGAGGTCTGCGTGAGTGCACCTTCAGAGAGCATTCAACCTTTGTGATCGTATTTTGGTGGAGAGACGTTCTGAAACGGTCGTCAGTCAGGTCATTCTGTTCTTGCGTGGATGTTAAATTTTTTTATTTTGCAGTAGCTATAGCTAGTAAGCCAACAGTTTTCGTTTATGTAATTTTGGCTTAGCCTATAATTTTGAGGGAGATGTTGTAGGCTATTTAATTTAGCCTATTTTTCTGTGATATTTAGCCTATTATTCTTTGACATTTTTTTCTATGACATTTTTTAGGGTGTTGACAGCATCATAGACAAATAACAAATACAAATCTGGTATATGCAACATTCTATGTTATCCCCAATCACTCTCTTTCTTTAGGGGACGTTTAAACGCGATATTCTGGAAACGATCTTTAGCGGGACACGTCGGGTTGGGAAGAAAATCACTATATGCGGATAGCGGGTGAACAGTGAATTTTAGGCGGGAGCGGGTGCGTGCGGAATAGAACCATTGCAGGAGCGGGACAAAACAAAACAGTCCCGCGCAGGCCTCTACAAGCTAGTTGCTGTGGGCATCTTTCAGCTCCTTTCAGTTACATAAATCTTTGTGTGTATTTGCTGCTGTTGCCATTGTGCTTGTACGCAAAAAAACAAAACTAATGACTTCAGACAGCTGTTGGATTGACAGAATTTTCATTTTTGGGTGAACAAACCCTTTAAATAAAATATGAGCTACGCTGGATATTAGGCATTGATAGATACTCATCATATGTCAAGCCTCTAGATTTGACTCTAGATCTGGTCAAGCAACCAGGTATACACATTGTTCGCTAGCATTAAGTCATTCGGCAAAGCAGACCCAGGCACACACAAACATGGGGTTCTCATGGCTCTTTGGAGCAACAGCAGTGGGCTTGTTGTGTGAAGCTGGTTTGAAATTAGTTTGAGCAAACTGTGGTTTATCAGGCTCACCAAGGTGGATTGGTTCATTGCCTTGGTAACTTACGCTACACAGCTACCCTGCTCCGGAGCAGGTTTTATTTTGGGTTAGAGATCGCAAACCAAAACTGGACCAATCAGCTGTGAGTAAAGTGACAATGTAATGCACCAAAGCCACTCCCCCTATATCTCTTGCTACAAATTAAAGCAGTTTAGAGTGAAATAAATTTAGAGACAAAATTGCCTGTCTTTTGCTGATAATTAGGGGCCAAGCACCGAAGGTGCTTAGGCACCTATTGTTATTTTTGGCGTTCCGTACGCTTATTAGGGGCCAAGCACTGAAGGTGCGTAGGCACCTATTGTATCTGTTGCCGTTCCGTACGCTTATTATTATTATTCTTCCGTTTCTTCTTCTTCTTCTTCTTCCGCTCTTGAAGTCTATGGCAGCCCATAGAACCGCTTGCGGGAAAATTGTGAAATTTGGCACACAGTTAGAGGACAGTCTGAACTTTGTCCATAGCAAATTTGGAGTCTCTAACTCAATCCCTCTAGCGCCACCAGCTGTCCAAAGTTGCACTTATGTTTATGTTAATAACTTTTGAACCGTAAGGGCTAGAAACGAAATTCTTTTCGTCACCCTATGACGTCATTTTCCGTCATGAAAATTTTTCCGCCATTTTGAATTTTCTGAAAAACGTACTTTTTCGAACTCCTCCTAGGCCGTTACTCCGATTTTCACGAAAATTGAACCAGATCATCTTCAGACCATGCCGACAAAAAGTTATGGAATTCAAGTTGATTCCTCAAACCGTTTTCGAAAAACACGCGAACAAATTGTACACAGTGCTTACAAAAATAGACATAAGGCTGTATCTCCACAACGCTTTATCGTATTCAGACCAAACTTGGTACATGTCATCACAAGCATGACCTGAGGCATCATGCAGTGTTTCGGTGCAGCACCACCTACTGGATTGGAGATATGAAAAAAGGCTATTTTTGCTTATAACTTCTGATGGGTTTGTCCAAAAATCATAAATTTGGTCTTGTTAGATTCGGGGCATCATGTTGAGTCGAATGCCATCCATATTTCTCATATCGGCCATTTTGTCCGTCTGCCATTTTGAATTTTGTGCTAAAATGCTGTATTTTACGAACGCATTAGCGTATCAATACGAAACTCGGTATGGGTCTTTGGTGCCATGCCCTGACAATACTCAAAAAGTTTCAGCGCAGCGCCACCTTGTGGTCAAAAGTTATAACAAAATTTACAAAAATGTTAATGACTTTTGACTATATTAACCCATTGTAATGAAACTGGTCTCAGTAGATTCCTTGGGTCATGCTGAGAACAGAGATATTAAATTTGCCATAGTTGGCCGAACTTCCTGTGTGCCGTATTGTTTTTCTTTAAAAACCTACTTTTTCGAACTCCTCCTAGACCGTTGCTCCGATTTTCACCAAAATTGAACCATATCATCTTCAGACCATGCCAACAAAAAGTTATGGATTTCAAGTCGACACATCAAACCGTTTTCGTATACCGGAGCAAAAAATTTGAGGCACGATGCAAAAACGACTCTTGAAGTTGTATCTCTGCAATGCTTTATTATATTCAGACCAAACTTGGTACATGTACATGTCATCACAAGCATGACCTGAGGCATCATGCAGTGTTTCGGTGCAGCGCCACCTACTGGATTGGAGATATGAAAAATGGCTATTTTTGCTTATAACTTCTGATGGGTTTGACCAAAAAACATAAATTTGGTCTCGTTAGATTTGGGGCATCATGTCAAATCGAATGATATCCAATTTTCTCATATCGGCCATTTTGTCTGTCAGCCATTTTGAATGTTTTGCTAAAATGCTGTATTTTATGAATGCATTAGCGTATCATTAAGAAACTCGGTATGGGTTATCAGGACAATGCCCTGAAGGAGCCTGAGGAGTTTCGCACCAGCGCCACCTTGTGGTCAAAATTTATAACAACATTTACAAAAATGTTAATAACGTTTGACTATATTTACTGATTGTAATGAAACTGGTCTCAGTTGATTCCTTGGGTCATGCTGAGAACACAGATATCAAATTTTCCATAGTCGGCTGAACTTCCTGTCCGCCTTATTGTTTTTCTTTAAAAACCTACTTTTTCGAACTCCTCCTAGACCGTTGCTCCAATTTTCACCAAAATCGAACCGTATCATTTTCAGACCATGCAGACAAAATATTATGGATTTCAAGTCGATATGTCAAACCGTTTTCGTACACCGGAGCAACAAATCTGAGGCATGATGCAAAAACGACTCTTGAAGCTGTATCTCTGCAATGCTTTGACATATTGACACCAAACTTTGCAAGTCTCATTGTCACCTTACTCTGACCATACCACATTAATTTGGTCACAGCGCCACCTATTGGTCGATAGTGATGAAACAGTAAATCCTCATTTTTTTATAATTTTTCAGCTCTTTTGCCTAAAATTATCTTAATAGGCCTTTAATTGCTCACTGTTGCAGTTGGTCTGATGCTCACAGCCATGTTGGCTGGCTTCTTGTGCTGTTTTTGTGCTTGGCCCCGTAATTGCTGCTTGCAGCTATATTTATTTATTATATTTATATTATATGAATGATAATTCTGTGTAATTCATATAATTATTATAGCCTATATAAAGCTTTTTAAATGAGTGTTGATGATTACTGCATAGATAGAAGGATAATATGAATATGAACTTTTGTGTTCTGCAGAAGACAGTTATATAAGTTTGTAACAACATGAATAAATGATGCTAAAGGGTTAGTTCACCCAAACATGAAACCCCTTTTTTTTTTTTTTTTTTTTTTTTTGAAGAGACAATCGCATATGATAAACATATTTAATTTAGGCTTTACATTGATCTCTGACCTTGAACATTTACACTGATCTCTGAACCTTTAATGTAAACAAATATAAAATTTGTGTGTATCCATGTGTTTCCCTAGAGATTTCTCCACTGATGCAGGGGGACTGCTTGAAAAAGCATGAAGATGAGAAGGTTGTGCGCCAGAGGGTAATCTGAATTGCCCATTTACAGTAGCCCTATATGGTGACTGCATCACATTAAGGCTCGTAACTTCTGGAAAGAATGAAGGAATACATTTTGGGCAAAAGGAGGAAAACAATGGAAGTCTCGTCTTTCATAAATACTAAGATCCACTAAGATTGCAGTCATATTCTGTTTTGGTGCTTCTTGTTCTGGTGGTGATGTGCTAACTGTTTTATATTACATTAGTTTTCCACATTCAGTTTCATAGTACATTTTGCAGTAACACTTGAACAGTTATTCTGTTGTTACCACTGTAACAACAATTTAGGCTGATTAAGGTGCATGGTCACACTGTCACCCATATTTTCAACTTGAAATAAAAATGTTAAGCTGTCTAAGCATTTGCAGATTCTGATTATGATTTTTTTTTTAATAAACTGAAAATGTTGAAATGTTAACCTACATAGATTATTTTAGAAATATTGTTAATATTGTTGTGGAAAGAGATGAAAGAAAAAACTGAGATCATAGATCATCTATGGTTCCTGCCAATATTGATACTGTCATTTTGTTTGCCTTTCTAAATTTGTTGTTTTTTAATACAAGAATTATGTTGTTTTGTGTCTGTCTCTCTGCTCTGGAAATAAAGTTAGGAAATAAAGATTGATTTTTACATTAGTTTTGAAATTCTTTCATCATTTACTTTTCTCATGTACAGTTGCTGTCACAAGGTTATATACATCTTGCAGAACCTGCAAAATGTTAAAAATAAAAGACAAAATAATGGATCATAAAAATTGCTGCATTTTTATTTTATTATTTAGTACTGTCCTGAATACAATTTAACATAATAGGCGATTAAATATAGTCCACAACAAAAAATATTAGCTGCATTTATAAAAATGAGCCCATTCAAAAGTTGACACACTGGTGTTTCCGCCCGGTTCTTCACGACCCGTCACTTCAGATGATGCACGGCAAGGTTTAAAATAGAGGTGAGTATAATCCTCTGTTTCTAGTCTGCTGTTTTCGAATTGTTTGAGCCTTAAAGCTGTCTGCTGTTTAATAAGGATGTGATCTTTCAATTTGGCTGCAGACAAAGACAGAACCACGAGTCCGGGCCTCTGCCGAATTTTTGAATATTGAATAACTGGTGTTCATATTGAATTATCAGTTTTATTCTGAGTATTCTGTGTCAGTCGGGCAGATAAGCATATATGAGGGAGCGCTCTGTTGCGAGGATGATTATGATTATTGCTGTTTGATATCAATACTTTTGTTTCCCCGTGTAATTTTCGGGTGGGACTGTGTTGGTAGGCTATTGAAAGTCTGTTGTTGTTTGATATCAATACCTACTTTTGTTTCCCCGTGTAATTTTCGGGTGGGACTGTGTCGGTAGGTTATTGAAAGTCTGTGAAGTCAACTTGTGTTTAAGGTGGAAGCTTCTAAATAGGGCTCTGCAATTACGATAGCAGTAGACTGGCCTTGCTGAATTATTAAATTGAGATCCATTGGCAAATAATTTATAAATATTTACAATTAAAACCAAGAGAAATTTGAAATTTGTCTAAATCCAGAAAGCAGAAATTTAAATTGCATTTTTTTTTTTTTTTTTTTTTTAGGATTTATTATATAAAAAATTAATTAACATTGTGTTTAGCCACATATTTTGAATTTCTTTGAGTGTTTTATCTAATGGATGAAGTTATACTCGGTCATGACCTATTCTATTGTATAGTGAAGTCCTTGAAAGGCATTAAAACTAAAATGCTAAATAACTTTTTTTCATTTCCTACATAAGTCGATCTTGTCAGAATGGGTGTCAAAGCAGAGCAGTACATCAGCAATTATTTTTGTGCGTGGATGTCCGTCCCATAAAGGAGATTGGATTGGATTGTAAAAAGGCTTACAAATTCAACTAATGGCTATTTGCCACTATTTCCTCCAAGTCACTTTGAAGAAGTTAGTTTTTAACCAAATTCCTGTTCTGCTCTGTTCTGTCCCAGCTGTGTTAGATCGAGTGTGCTGCTATCTTTACAGTATTGTGTTCCAAATTTTAGAGATATGTACGACTGTATTTAGATAATTCTGCTGAATAGTAATAGAAATTAATAAATAGTACAATATCAACTCAATGAATCAAAAATATAGTTTTATTATATTCTGTTATTTGTCATCTGAAGACGTCTGAAATATGTATTCATAATCCCTGGTGGACAGCTTGAAGTTTGATCTATTGTAGAGATTTTAGTATGTGTTAATGGAAATAACTTTTGCATTGTGTTGAATGAGAACAAGATTGAGTGACTAAGTTAAAATTAAATTGATTTAAGTGAAGAAAGAACATTTTATTTTGATTTTGATGTATTTGTGAGGATTATTTATAATATGTTCAGATAATTAATAATAGTTTAGTTTGCTCTTTCCTGCATTTTGCAAAGAAGAACTTGCTTGCTCTATTTTCTGCAAAGAAGAACTTGCTTTATTAAAATAAAATACAGAACTGGTCAATTGGATGAGACTCCTAAGATTAAGTAAAAGCACAGCAGATTGCTCATATACGATTGTGATGACAATTTATGTGGGGTCAATTTGATTTATGCCATTCTCTGAGTGTTCAATTTCCAGAAGAAACAAGTGCGAATGGACTGCATTCCAGTGGGGGAAAGAGACTCAAAGACCCAGGCTGCAGAAAAACACAGGCACTGGCTGATGGGCCTTCAGCTCACCCCTGAAAGAAGAAGCTGACACTTCTGAGGGCTGCCAACAAAAAGACTGAGTTAATGCAGAAACAACAATGGTAACAACCTGCCATGAGATGCAGAGAGAGAAAGACAGCTGCATTCAGAGTCAACCTCATGCTCCACCTGGTCCTCATCACAGACTGAGAGACTCAACATACTGGATGAAGAAAGACACTAAACCGCCAAACAGGCTCAACTGACTGATGATACAAGTGGGGGACTTCCATCTCTTCCCCGTGTGTGTGTGCAGGTACTGCATATACAGTGATCACTGCAGAGAATGCCTCAAATTTTGACTTGTCATCACAACTTACAAATTGGTAATAGTCTCATAGCAGTTCTTTATTTTGTTAACCTATTGCACTTTCCTTTCAATAAGCACCAGCCCAACCTTTATGAAATGGAAGTTAAGTGTCTGCTTGACTCACGTTCAGTTAAAACTTGGTTTGGACTTAGTTAGAGGACATTGAATTCACTAACTAGGATTAATGCTGTGCAATTAAGAGAGTTTAGATTCTGCTCTCAGGACAGACATTTATGTTACAGAGTTCTCGTAAATAGAATATGGATGGTAAAGATATGATATTAGTCACTCCATCTTGGTTAATAGATATTTATTTATTCTTTATTATAAGAAAAAAAAAATCCAAAACTGTGAAAACATTATATCCCAAATGCTGTCATCAGAGATTATGATTATGGTTAGCCATGGATCCAAAATTATGAGATCTCAAGTTGTTTTTTATTATTAGAACAGCTTACGAGCAACTGTAAAAAGGATACTTTTTTATACAGATAAATGATAAAATATATTTAAGAAATTGGTTCTTTTAACTGTGGCATGCCTAGGCTTAAAATAATATTTCTTTAAAATTGGTGTTTTGTTTTTGAGGTGTTAAAATCAATGCTATTGCGACCGACGTCGTCTGACTAAATCCTTCCAAAAACCTAGACACTGTTGCACGGGGAATGCCACAGTGCCTATGTTTCATCATTTCCAACATCGTCGAAAGAGTTTTATTCGATTCGACTTGGTGGTATTCCACCCTTAATAAAATACATAACCCCATTCAGTTCACTGTTTGCAGATGCAGTGACAAAAAAAAAAAAAAAAAAAAAAGAGAGATATCTGGCCAGAGACATAAAAAGTGTGAAAGCGTGTGCACCGTCCGCATGACGTCTGCGGACCCTGTCTGCACGCAACCCAAATTTCGAGACCGCGCGGACCTGAATGAGTTGAAGTATAGAATATACTGATTTCATATAACAAATAAATGGGAAAATAAATAAATAACATATTGTTAAAAAATATGCAGCTGCCATTTCAATGATGTATTGCTATGTTCTTCTGTTACCTCATCTTATGAAGATTTAAAATGAGGTCATCACTCTGGAAATGAAAGAAATGTCTCAAATCAGTGGCCTAATAAAGATTTTTGCAACCTTTTGTTATTCTCTGTCATGCGTTGTTTTGACCATATGTGACTTATGAACTTGGATATACAATGATGATTAGTGATATAAATGGACAATTTATTGTGATACACAAACATTCATTATTTGACATATATTCAGGTTGATCAGGAAACTTTTTCCCAGTCATATCAATGGTAAAAAGTGTCCCAGTCAACCTGAATTCACTGGTCATCAATGTTCATAAACATGCATGTTCTTCATGGGGTTTTAATTAGGGGCACATGAAATTTTGAAATTGAAATTTTGAAAAAAAAAAATTAAACTATGTCAAAACATATATCACAAATCCTGGAATAAAGATGGCAATATGGCCTTGATTTGCTTTTTTATTAATAGATGCTTAGTATAACATGTGATGGAGTGAACATATGATATTATGTGAGACATTTAATGACATTTTGTTTTTGTACATAAAGATGGGCCATGGACTTGCCAACAACAAACTTTAGCTACTGTAGCAGTCCCTTTAATATATGAAAATATGACACATAAGAAAGCTATTCTCAGATCAAAAAATTACATTTTTAGTCAAAGATTTTGACATTTTTACCTCTCTTTGACTTTTTTATTTACTTAACGTTTTGTTATAAAAATAGTTTTATCTTTTTACAGACAGTGGCCCCCAAATAATTTGCACAAATGCATTTGCATTAAAATACTATTTGAATGTCTGGAATCACTGTAGTTTTTTAAGAAATGAATTTCACAAGGATGAAGTTTATTCAACAAGGATTAATTAAATAGATTTTTTTTTTTTTTTTTTTTAAAGGAAAAAAAGACATTTCTAATGTTACAAAAGATTTCAATACTGTGAATCAACAGGCACTGTATCATGGTTTCCTTGTTTTCAGCACTGATAATAGTAGCTAAGGATGTTTTTTGAGCAGCAAAGCAGCATATCAGAATGATTTCTGAAGGATCACGTGACACTGAAGACTGGAGGAACAGGAATAAACAGCCATTTGAAATATATTAAAATAGAAAACAAATTGCAATATTACTGTTTTGCCTATTTTTGATCAAATAAATGGAACCTTGGTGAGCTTAAACATAAAGAATTTTATTAATCCTTTTGAAGAGCAATAGGCCTACATCATATCAAAATGAACAAGAATTTAAGAACAATACCAGAATAGATATAGCTAAGTCCTCAAAAACATTTATACAGGTTTATTTCAGTTGTTACAGGCAGTGAGGTACTTAATGATAACAACCTATAAAATACAGATAAAACATCGCAAAGGAAGAGCACAACTAGCTGAACTCATTGTAGACGATAGCTGAAGGTTGTTACACGAAGTGTCTGTCATTGTTACAGACCAATGCACAAATCGTGCATACTAATGAAAACAACTGTAGTTTAGGCATAAGTCAGCTGCAACGCTGAGAATATAATTACCTTTATGGAATAATCCACTAATGTCTTGAGATACAATGTGAACTAAAATTCTCAGTTGCACGTGCCATCGCGCATGTCTGGGAAACTCATTAATATTCATGTAAGCTCCGCCTTCTGAAACCGAAAATCTCAGAAACCGAAAATCTCGTAACAGCGGAAAGTGAAGTATACCCGGGGCTTAAATGTATAAAGTATTGTCTTCTGATTGTTAACGTGTTGAAGGTGGGATGAGTGTTATCCAGAGAAATTTATATTACTAGGTAAAAACAAGAAATTATTTAATGTTAATGGATTTTTTTAATCGACAAAGAAAATCATATAACAATAAAATTAAATTATGTATGATATTGCCAGATCAGGGAATATCATGGGTTCAAGCTCTGAACAGCTCTGGATAACCCTCACACCAAATTAAATTTTCACAGGTTTTGATATCCCAAGGAGGACTGGACGGAGTGATGTGTAAATATATGTTGTCACTAACTAAAAGAATTTCAAGGTTTTCCTTTGCAGGTCAAAGCCATGCTGTTGATTGCTGAAATTCATCCTACTGATCCGAGTGCTAATTTATTGTAAACTGTATGAAAAACAACAATGTTGGTGTCTTGTTTTGTTCTTATTGTTTTTTGTTTTTTGTGTGTGTGTGTGTGTGTCCGTTCTATCTTCTCCATGTCTAGGTATGGTACGAGTAAATAGAATCAGGAGATTACATGTGGTATATTCATCGAACCAGTTTGCTTTTCTGTGTGACGCCTGATTGTGACCACTTGAAGGGAAGAGTCCCTGAGGGGGGATCAACGAGGAGAACGAGCAGACTCAACTGTGGCTTAAAAGCCCACTGTTTGCTCCAAAACTGATCAAAAGCATCCCAGAACCAAGGATTCGACGAGCACCTCAGTGCTTAGCAGCACAGGGGGAATGTGACAGAGAGACTACATCATCCTGATGAACCACAGAATGAAGATTTTGAGACTTTGAAGGATTGAGTTGTTTAGATTTATCAAAGGATTTATTTTGTCTATTTAGTTCAGTGTTAATTTCGTTGACGAATAATTTTCGTCAACGACATTTTTTCACAGGCGAAAACGAGACGATGACTAAATAAAAATACATTTTGAATGACTAAAACATTGACTAAAATCTACTCTAATGTTCATCAACAAATAAAAACAAGACGAAAATGAAAGAGAGGGACGATTTGGGAAGATATCCAGTCAGAACTGCTGTTCTGTGTGGAGGATGCGCGCATTTGTAACAAGTGTAATGTGCTGATTTAACCGCGGGAAAGGCGGTGCTGTTTCGCGCTCTAAAGGCTCACCCAGCAGCACTTCAGACTGCGTCGCAATTAATGAATAGCGCACATTTATGCCAAGCGATTGCTTATGAGCTAATGTTGATGAATTATGACAATGTTTACTACACGATGTTTATATGGCAGTATGTTTTAGACGGTTGTAAGAATGCATATTTTATCTCCCTCATGAGTAGCCTGCTACAGTGCATGCAGACAGTGTATTTCGGGATGGTTTATAATTATTATTTTATATTTTCCTGGTCATTATTGTTATTTTGTTTACACAATAAACTGTATTTAATTTAATTTCTATTTAATTCATAGTAAACTACTATCTTCTGTCACAGGAAGGAAAGACTAAGAACATTATTTGACACATTATTCAATATATTTTACAAGTATAAGGGTTATTATAGTTAACTAAACCTAAAACCAAAGAAATCTTCATTGCTTGAAATAACATTACAAGTAAACTTATTTTATTTCATCTAGTTTCTAAGCTTTAGCTTAACCTGATGTATTAAAATAACAAACAGAAATAAAAACTTACAGACATTTAAAAGCAAAAACTAAAAGACATAAACACACAAAAAACTAAAAACGTTTAATTAAAATTATAATGAAAGCAGAAAAACTAAAAACAAATCTAATAAAAATTTTAAACGAAAACTATAATAGTACCTCAATGATAAGTGTGTCAAGTGTGACAACCTTTTTTTCCATGACTAAGACGAGACGATGAGAGACGACACCAATTTCATTTAACGATAACATGACTAAAACTACACGTGCAACCAGTGGCGTAACTTAAAAATGGGCCCCAGTGCAGGCTATTACGATGGGCCCCCTTGGCTGCACTGCCTGCACTGTCTGTAGTTACGCCCCTGTGTGGAATAATTTTAATGGTTTTCTCAAAATATTTCTAAACACTTTTGGTTGTTATGCCATTTTTATAAAATACCGGGCGGGAAGAAACGGGAACATTTAGGGTGTAGGCCTATAAATATCAACAATAGCGGTAGAATGTGAATACGTGTATTTACAATTTCAAATCAGCGCATTTATTTATGTTTCCAATGTTTCTGTCGATGTGTGCCCACACATCATAGAAGATCTGATGAACTGATAGATCACTAAATAAAATAATTCAATAAATCATATTTATAGCATTTATTCAAAATAACTAAGCTTTAATAACTAGAACTGGCAAAAACAAATCAGATCGCAAATGCTAGGCCTATCTCATGAAACGAAAAGGTGAGTCCTTATAATTTCTATAGCCTATAGGAACTTTTTTCTTAGAAGTGAATTGTGACAACATGCCCCAAAGGTGAGGCGCATTAAGATTAACATGACCAAATGACAGCTTAAAATGTTACCTTATATAAAAAAAATATCTAAACTAAAACATTATGTCCAAAAAATTAATTAATACAAAAATTAAAAGCATTTTTAATCATTAAAAAAGCCTATACAATGTTTTGAGTTTGATAGCAAACACATCATACAGCTAGGCTATACAGCGTAGGCTAGTTAAAAATATAAAATTCATATTTCTGAAGATTGACTGTGAGTCATTAGTCGCCCTTTTCTCGTTTCAAAAGAATTTATAAAATAGGCTATAGAATAGGCTATAAAGCACCCCATCTGAAACTGGGATTTGCTGGTTACATTAAAAAAGTCTCAACTGTTAAATAAGATTAAATAATATCAATTTGTCTTATTTTAAATAAACACAAAAAAAAAAAAAACAGAATGGAAAAAAATAACTTTAGAAATTTACTTTTGCGTTGTAAATGTTCAGTGAATCTGTGTTACTACTCCGCGTTAGGTTGTGCACCGCGCTCCCCTAGCCTATACGGTGCTATTCTTCATTTAATCGAGAGTCTGGTGGTTGAAAGTTTACGGCAACATTAATTCAAGGTGAGAAAACAATTCTAAAGAAAGAGCAAGAAGGTTCACTCGGAGTGCACAGGACAAGGCTTGAGCTCGCACACGTATGTGAGCGAGAGCATGAGCCGTGAGACCATTTGAGAACGCATGCACGTCATTGTGATTGCCTAGTGAAAGATATCCGCCTGAGAGAAAACAGAGAAATTTGCGCTCTACTCTCGTGTTACAATTATGTTCTCTCACATTTGTCATCAAAATAACGCAATAGAAACGGCCTCAAATTAATAAAACGAGAAGAACGTCATTTAAATCATAATATAGCATCCTGACGAGACACTTCATCGCCAGGGGCCCACTTGCGATGTGGGAGGGCCCGGGTGCGCAGCGGGCCCCCCCGCCGCACGGGCCCCAGTGCGGCTGCACTGCCTGCACTGTCTGTAGTTACGCCCCTGCGTGCAACATCGTTGACGAAAAAAGACGAGACACTTGACCAAAATTACTCTTTTGAAATAACTTTTTGTTTTTGTCGAATAAAGGAGACAAAACATTACAGACTGTCTTTACGAGCAGTCACGCTTACGGTTGCCAGATTTCCAGAATTTAACCACCATATCAGAGCTTTTCTGTTAAAAGAACAGGTTTTACTTAATCTTTGCTATCTGACAACCCCGCACACGATCCCTCTCTACACTGAAGCGCGGATGATCTGAAAACACAGACAAGTAAGCTAAAGTTCAGCGAGCTTCATTTGAGATTTTCTACTTAAATTAAAGTGTCTATATTGCGCTGCTCGTTTACTGACTAAATCTGGGACCAAAGTGCAGGCTGCTATCCAGCAGTGGCTCTCAAACTGACGCGAAAATTGCCGTTAATTTTATTCTACTCCACCTTAAAATAACATAAAAACTGAACTTGTATTTCTAGCAGGTAAAATGTCGTATATACACGACATTCAATCAAATTACCTCATCTTTCGCGGTCGAAACTGACTGCACCCACACAAGCCAGCATCGCGCTACATTAGTGCTGTTCTCGTATATAACGTTACCTTTGTAAAAGTGGGGATTTAGCACTTACTAACATGAAGAACAAATATAGACTGCATGTAAATTTAAGATTAAAACTCTCTTCGATACAAAAACATACCCTTCTGTGAGTTACTGTTTTTAATGTCGATTATACCAGTAAGAATATTGCCCGAATAAAATATAATATATAATTTCCCAAATATTGATTTTGTTCAACAAACAAAAGGGTAATATGTACATTTTAAACAGTTGTCAGTATTTTTGCTCTATTTTGCAACAAAAGCCACAGCAGAACTGCAGCACACAAGCTGTTTCGTGAATGAATCTGCGGCTTTGAACGAATCATCAATGATCCATTCATAAATACTGCCACTCGCTTTAAAGGTCCCGTTCTTTGTGATCCCATGTTTCAAACTTTAGTTAGTGTGTAATGTTGTTGTTAGAGTATAAATAAAATCTGTAAAATTTTAAAGCTCAAAGTTCAATGCCGAGATATTTTATTTAACAGAAGTTGCCTACATCGAACGGCCAGTTTGGACTACATCCCTCTACTTCCTTCTTTAATGACGTCACTAAAACAGTTTTTTGACTAACCTCCGCCCACAGGAATACACAAAAAGGGGGCGTGGTCTTGTTGCGCTCCCACGGAGAAGAGCAAGAGTTGCGTTTGTAGAGTGTGTTTGTCGCCATGTCGTCGAAACGCTGTTATTTTCATCCCGCAGTCCAATCACCTTTGTTTGGCCTTCCCAGGGACGCTGTACTTAGAGATCAATGGTTACAATTTATGTTTAACTCGGTTCCCGAAAATGATAATCCACATGCAAAACTATGTGCAGCACATTTTGCTGAGGACAGCTTCCTCAATCTCAATCAGTTTAATGCCGGATTCGCACAAAGATTATTCTTGAAAGATGGAGCAGTTCCCTCTTTGTCTGGAGAATAACACTGAGCGCATGCATCTCCACTGGTAAGAGGCGTGACCTTTCCGGGCAAGATGCGCTAAACTGCTGTCGAATCACAACACAGGAACCGCTGGCACAATCAGAACTCGTTACGTATTTCTGAAGGAGAGACTTCATAGAACAAGGAAGTCATCAGCCCGTTTTTATGACAGTGGAAACAGCAGTATACAGATAAGTAAATTATGTGAAAAATACTGTTTTTTTTACACGCAAAACATGAACACATGTTATATTGCACACTATAAACACAATCAAAGCTTCAAAAAACCACGAAAAACGGGACCTTTAATACTGAAAGAATGAATGACTCGATGATTCACTCATAAAAACAGTGACTTACCGCCACCTACTGGCGGTTTTAATGTAATATTTAAAAGTATCACTTTGTTTTTATCATCATTGCATTTATTGCATTAAAAAAAAAAAAAATAAATAAATAAATATAATATATATATATATATATATATATATATATATATATATATATATATATTTAAGGCATTATTTATTTTAAAAAGGTATTAATAAAGGTTGAAAAATCTTGTGATTCTTTATCTAATTGCTAGTCCGGGTTCGGTTGAAGGCTAGTTTGTCCGGTCAGAACAAGGATGTCTCACTCAGATTATAATCCGAATCTTGGTTTATTACATGTGCATAGATGTGTGGTTCTGTGAATACAAAATACAAATATAAATATGGATATAAACATATATAAAACAAACACAATATTAATAAAGCTTACTTAATAAAATACTGATCAATAATGGAAAAAATATAACACTATTACAATATCTATTATAAAATACTTGAATAAATGGAGTTTGTGTTCAATACAATGCAAACTATGTGTGTGCGCTAACACTGGGCATGAGCTGTGCACGTGAACATGGCTGCTGCTGCCCCGTGCAAACTAAGATACCGATATAAAGTTGGTTTGACGTTGGACATTCGTCAGAGATTCAGCTTCGAAAATACTTCAATAGATCAATAACGATTCAGTCAGTGGCGTACCGCAAGTCTGTGAGGCCCCCCCGCAAAGAATGAGATGGGGCCCCTCCCACAAGCAGTGATGTCATGTGTTAAAATTTGTTGTGCACCTGAGTCCATCTCCCCCACAGTTTACAAAAACTGATTTAACAGTGGATCATGTGGTGAATTATCATTGCATTGATCCATTTGATGTTATTATCGAATAATATTATAGCCTAGCCTATATGATAGGCCTATAAAATGTTTAGTGATTTTGATATCGCAGACTAAAATACCGGCAGGAATAAATATTTAGGATAATTTATTCATTAAAACCAAAGGAGCGCCAAGAGAACGGATAACAGCCGCAACAAGCACTGGCCATGATTTCAGAAACAACACATTCCAGCGGATAGATCGCCTCTTATTTAACACAGACCTACACATTTCTTATCAAATGGAGATGTTTCTTTCTTTTAGGTACAGTTATTCAGCGAGTTTAAAAGCATTTTTGAGACGTTTCAGAAAAATTCTCGCAGAGAGAAAAAAGTAGACCATTTGTAGTCTTGCACTAATTTGTAGGCTATCGCCAAAAATGACGGAAGGCCTGTTTTAAGTTGTTTCAGCTGTCATGAGGAGAAAATCCATCAGAACGCGCCGGCGCATTCGTCGGCCAGAGGGATAAAGATGTAGCCAATTTAGTTTCATATTTATATTTAAATATTGGGCTATAGCCTAATATTTTTTTAAATGTCAATGTTGATTATGAAAAGTGAATAGCATGACGTATGCGCAATGTCGGGACATATGCAGCGGGTCAGACATAAGTTTGACCACTTCATTAAGTTTTGTTTTATAGTAAGTCTTTCTTTAAAGTGAATTTCGTTTTGTAGAAATTGTATCTTAATTTCAATCAATGTTTCATCAACCACTTGCCTATATTTAATAAATAGGAAGAAAACCAAGAACGTCGGCATTTGAATAAGGCTGACGCAATAGATGTCTTTCTGTTTTTATTACATTTCTTTATTACTTTATTACATGTCTTTATTACTTAATTAATTGATAAGATATTTTTGGTCTAACAACATATTTTAGCTGGTCTAAATTCTAAGTTAGGCACAAATTTGCGTATAGGCTATATAAGGTTCCCTCCACAAGCGCGTAAAATGCTGTTTCGGCCGCGAATCTTCAGTAATTTCGATCGGTGCATCAAAAGAACTTCAGACATTCCGGTAGCTGACCATTAGCAGAGCTGGCGATGGGGTAAATACGTTTGGGCAATATATAATAATATAAATAACAATAATAATGTCTCAGCAAAGACCGAACATAGGCCTATTTATTTGTCTCGGCACACATCGGCTAACAGTAACACAGCGCGTCAAGGCTTGCTGTTGTCTTGGCTACCTTACAAACGGCGATGGAAACAACAGTGATGAATTTTCCCCCCTTTTGTGTTAATTTGGCACTATTTTCTATGATCTTCTGCTTGCATTTTTGGGCTTCAGTTGGATGCTTTATTTTCATCTTTAGTCAATTGAGTTCAGTTCTAAAAAAAAAAAAAAAAAAAGGCTATAAAGTAGTCTAGCCTAAATAGGTGAATCTGCGACGGGGCCCATCATAGGGTGGGGGCCCCCACGCACCGCGGGGGCTGCGGGGGTGTCCCGTACGCCACTGGATTCAGTATAAGAACAAAAAACAAGTTGTGTTCGAATTGTTTGAGAAAGTAGAAGAGGACACACAATGTAGTTTATGTGTTTAATCTGCTTTGCTGTATTAGAAACCTATTAATTTTTTAATGTAAAATTGCAGATAGGGACCGTCTACAAAGTACAAAACGAAGAGGAAATACGCTCAATTTTTCCATCCATATGCTTTACTCTTGAAAAAAAGACGATCAAACTGTGTACACAAAACTTTGAAACATACACACACTCAGTCTCACCTGGTAAAACCACTGTAAATGTTACATATTGGAAAGAATAAAAGTAGTGGTAATAGTAATGTTATTAAGAAAAAGAAGTTTTACATTCTGAGGAAAAACCATAATATTCAATCCCAAATTCAAATAGTGTGATCTATTACTATGTCCTAAAAGAACTGCTTTCAGTTAGTTTTACTATCATAAGTGATGCAAAAGCAATGCTATTGAGATTCAGATGTGATAATACATTTGTATAAAATACATATAGACTAATTTTTCAAATATAGATGTTGTGTGTTGTTGCTGGCTCCTAGGAGAACATTTTAAGGTTGGTTTCTTCCAGGAAACAACAGCATAACGTGTTATTGAAAGCAACAATTGCGAAAAATCTCACAAAGCCTCAAGCGGTATTACTGCCCCCTAGAGGAACATGATGAAGTTGTTCTGACTGAGTTTGACATTCAAAATTTAAATAAATTCATTTAAATTCATACAGTGTTCAATCTCAACTTCACAGGGTGTGTCCTGTTACTGGATCCAAGAAGAACATTTTGGTTTTGGTTTTATCCACGGAACTGCAGCAGAAAGCATGTTATTGAAAATAAAGATAATACATAAATGAATAAAAAATACATACAATGCTCTGTTTCAACTTCAAAGTGTGTGTCTTGTCTCTGGTTCCTAGAAGAATAATTTGATGTTGATTTTACTGTCAAAAGTGATGCTGAAGGCATGCTATTGAAACACAATAATTGCGAAAAATCTCACAAAGCCTCCTAAAGACTGAACGGTATTACTGCCCCCTAGAGGAGTATGATGCAGTTGCTCTGACTGAGTTTGATATTCAAAATTTAAATAAATTCATTTAAATTCATACAGTGTTCTTTGTCAACTTCACAGGGTGTGTCCTGTTACCTGGACCTAAAAGAACATTTCCATGCAGGTTTTTCTCTCATTTGTAAATCAGGGTAAATGCTATTGAATTAAATTCAAATATGATAATAAATTCACTTAAAATACATACAGTTTTCTATCTCAACTTCAAATGTTGTGTGTTGTTGCTGGCTCCTAGAAGAACATTTTAAGGTTGGTTTTAGTCACAGAACTGTAGCACAAGGCAAGCTATTGATATTCAAAGAAAGACATAAGCTCAACTCAACTCAACTTGTATTCTAACTCAACTTTAAATGCTGTGTGTCGTTATTGGTTCCTAGAAGAACATTTTAAGGTTGGTTTCATCCAGGAAACAACAACATAACATGAGTTATTGAAAGCAACAATTGAGAAAAATCTCGCAAAGCCTCCTAAAGACTGAGCGTTATTACTGCCCCCTAGAGGAACATGAGGCAATTGTTCTAACTGAGTTTGATATTCAAAATGTAAATAAATTCATTTAAATTCATACAGTGTTTAATCTCTGCTTCCCAGGGTGTGTCCTGTTACTGGATCCAAGAAGAACATTTTGGTTTTGGTTTTATCCACGGAACTGCAGCAGAAAACATGTTATTGAAAATAAAGATAATACATAAATGAATTAAAAATAAATACAATGCTCTGTTTCAACTTCAAAGGGCGTGTCTAGTCTCTGGTTCCTAGAAGAATAATTTGATGTTGGTTTTACTGTCAAAAGTGATGCTGAAGGCATGCTATTGAAACACAATAATTGCGAAAAATCTCACAAAGCCTCCTAAAGACTGAACGGTATTACTGCCCCCTAGAGGAGTATGATGCAGTTGCTCTGACTGAGTTTGATATTCAAACGATTAATAAATTTATTTCAAGATCATACAATGTTCAATCTCTGCTTCACAGGTTGTGTCCTGTTACTTAGACCCATAACAACATTTCTATTCATATATTTATGTCATTTGTAATTCAGGTTAAATACTATTGAATTAAATTCAAGCCTGTTTAAGCCTGTTTAATTCATTTTAACTAAAATTAAAGCTTATTAGCGATTTAAAACACGTTTTAATCCAACAAAGCAAACATGCTTTACAAATAATTTAAATCAATATTTACATGGCATAACAGTAGTAAAAATATATCTCTTACAACTCACATCTATGCCCTGGGACAGAGCAATAACCAGGTGGTCACCCATACCGCAATTGGTGAAAGAGCTGTTTACCTCATCCCAAGCGTAGGTTTAGTTTTGTTGGTGTAACTTAATGCTTTCTAAATGTTAAATAACACTTTTATTTCAGTACAATAAATTAATTTTAGATGTAACCACATAAGATGTAAACACATTATTTTTTTGCTGTGTGCCAATCAGAGTTATGTGTGTTTGTGTGTGAACATCGCATGTGGGGAACCATATGCGATTATTTAATTGGATAATAACATTGTTTTTTTAAAAACAAACAAACAAACAAACAAACAAAAAAGTTTTCTGCTATAATTCTGTGACTAAAACCTTTTCTTTTTCTTCTTCTTATTTTAACACACACCCTTTGGAATTTAGATGGAAAACTGTATTTTAAATTAATTTATCAACAGGCTTGAATTTAATTCAATACCATTTATCCTGAATTACAAATGACATAAATATATGAATGAAAATGTTATTTTAGGTCCAAGTAACAAGACACAACATGTGAAGCAGAGATTGAACACTGTATGAATTTAAATTAATTTATTTACATTTTGAATGTCAAACTCAGTCAGAACAATTGCCTCATGTTCCTCTAGGGGGCAGTAATAACGCTCAGTCTTTAGGAGGCTTTGCGAGATTTTTTTTCAATTGTTGCTTTCAATAACTCATGTTATGCTATTGTTTCCTGGATGAAACCAACCTTAAAATGTTCTTCTAGGAACCAATAATGACACAGCATTTAAAGTTGAGTTAGAATACAAGTTGAGTTGAGTTGAGCTTATGTCTTTCTTTGAATATCAATAGCTCGTCTTGTGCTACAGTTCTGTGAATGAAACCACCCTTAAAATGTTTTTCTAGGAGCCAGCAACAACACACAACATTTGAAGTTGAGATAGAAAACTGTATGTATTTTAAGTGAATTTATTATCATATTTGAATTTAATTCAATAGCATTTACCCTGATTTACAAATGAGAGAAAAACCTGCATGTAAATGTTCTTTTAGGTCCAGGTAACAGGACACACCCTGTGAAGTTGACAAAGAACACTGTATACATTTGAATTAATTTATTTACATTTTGAATGTCAATCTCAGTCAAAACAACTGCATCATGTTCCTCTAGGGGGCAGTAATACTGCTCAGTCTTTAGGAGGCTTTGTGAGATTTTTCGCAGTTGTTGCGTTTCATTAACACGTCTTCAGCATCACTTTTGACAGTAAAACCATCAGAAAAACATATTTTTCAATGCCACTGTAACATTGGGCTTGCTTGGCTGGAGCTAAATTCTTATATTTAGCTTAGTGATATCAGTAAAGTTGCATAATAGCTTTTTCAAATTTTCTTTCATAATTGATAAACTACATGCTACATCAATCTTGATATTGAACTAAACTGAATTAACTTGAGCTTAAGCAAAGTTATGTCCAAAAGATTTCTTTTCAATGTCTTTGTCACAAAAGTTGTACAATGAAAAGATGTCCACTGAGGAGCCAGAATGAAAATTTTTATGACGTCTTTTTTTGACATCTTCTGAACGTTCGTTGGACCTCTGTACAAGGTTTTAAAAAAAAAGAGCCATGGATCCATCCATAGACAGTAAAACACATGTTCACACCTTTAGACAACTTAGCATCTGTAATTCACACATCTTTGGATTGTGACAGAAACCAGATCTGAAGGAAAGACTTTCTGGATCAGCTGGGACTCGAACCGCAGGAACCTTCTTGTTGTGAGGAGACAGTGTTTTCCACTGAGACACTTGTTCTGCCCTTAGACACGTTCATAAAATTCACATACTTGTAGAATAATTTACTTTAATTATACTATATATATTTAAACTATATATATTTCAGACTTTTTTCATGTTTGTATATAAAATAAAATAAAAAACATTTACAGGTACAAAACATACACAGTAAAATCCTCAGTGAACACTAATCTGTGTTTATATAAGTCCAATCTACACAATGTTAAAAGAAACACTGAAACAATGTTGAAGTTTATGAGATAATTAACTGATCAAATAACTGATGATTCAGCATTTGATAAAATCAACTGCAAGTAAAAGACGCTGAACCTCTCAAAATCTGATTAAACTCCACAAACAGCATTACCAGCTTCACTTATTAGTAACCAGACTGACTTTATTACTGTCACACGTATACAGAAATTATTGAGAATTAACAGATTTATTTGTTGGTGTTTGTTTCATTTGAAGTCACCATCATGGTGGAGAGTGTTTGCTTTAGTTGGGATCTTGGTCCTTGTACTTCGGCTGCTGTAGCTGTGGGACACATTTGTCACAATGTGTTGTGACAGTACACATTTGTTTTGGCAAAGAAAGTCCAGATAAAGCCAAATCAACTTCTTGTTGATAACAAAATCATCACAGAGCAAAAATCTACTTTTTGGTTTTTAATTTTCTGTTTATATTTGGCATTTACGTCCAACAACCTTGTGAAACTGCAGTATTGCACCAATAGAATTAAATTATCACTTATCCTAAAACTATAAAAAGCATGTGCACAAGATATTTGAGCGGGAGTAATCATGTCGTCACACACAGACATCAAGATTTTGCATATGATTCACAACAATGGTGACAATCAAAACAAGGATGAGTTTTTATAGTTTTGATTGTCACCATTATTGTGAATCATATCCAA
Source organism: Megalobrama amblycephala (assembly GCF_018812025.1). Lineage (NCBI taxonomy): Eukaryota > Metazoa > Chordata > Actinopteri > Cypriniformes > Xenocyprididae > Megalobrama > Megalobrama amblycephala. Next base: position 11,967,223 of record NC_063059.1, on the reverse strand, counting down.
AATAATGATATCTATGTGTGTGACTTCATGATATACTCAATCAAATCTTGTGCATGCTTTTTACCCACCTAAAGATCAGTTTTATAAATTAAAAACATACCATTAGTTGCTCATTTTACCATTTTTCTATAACAAGGAGTTAACAACAACTTATCCTGCTTCATCTAGGCTTTTTTTTTTTTACCACAACAAATGTGTTTTACAAACACAGTTATAACAGCCAAATAAAAGCTAACAGAAGAAGAATGAGGACCAAGATCCCAACTAGCAACACTCTCCACCTTGATGGTGACTTCAAATGAAACAAACATCAACATCTAAACTTCTGTTAATTCCCAATAATAACTTCTGTAGATGTGTGACAGAAATAAAGTCAGTCTGGTTAGTAATAAGTAAAGCTGGTAATGCTGTTTGTTTAATCCTCCTCTGCTTGATTTTAGCAAATGTTCAATCATCTATTGTTTGATCACTTAAAGGGATAGTTCACCCAAAAATGAAAATTCTATCATCATTTACTCACCCTCAAGTTGTTCAAAATCTGTATAATTTTCTTGTTCTGTTGAACACCAAGGAAGATATTTTGAAGAAAGTTTGTTACCAGGCCACTTTGGGGCACCATTGACTTCCATAGTAGGAAAAAAAAAACTACTATGGAAGTCAATGGTACCCCAAAACTGTTCAGTTTAACACATTCTTCAAAATATCTTCTTTTGTGTTCAGCAGAACAAAGAAAATTATACAGATTTTGAACAACTTGAGGGTGAGTAAATTATAGAATTTTCATTTTTGGGTAAACTATCCCTTTAATTATCTCATTAACTGCTTCAAAAACATTGTTTCAGTGTTTCTTTTAACATTGTTTGGATAGATGCTGAAATGTACAACATTCACAGTAAAATCCTCAGTGAACACTGATCTGTGTTTATATCTACACAGAGTTTTGTTCCTGTAAATGTTTTTAATTGTATTTTATTTTACATATAAACATGAAAAATAGTATGATATATGTGTACGTATGTTTGTATGTATGTCTGTGCCTAAGGGCAGCACAAGCAGCTCAGTGGAAAACACTGTCTCCTCACAACAAGAAGGTTCCTGGTTCAAATCCCAGCTGAGCTAGAAAGTCTTTGTTCAGATCTGGTTTCTCTCGAATTTATATTTTCAAATCCGTTAAAGGATTATTAGGCTGCATAAATTAGGTCAGCCGGAACCGGGAACACTTCACCAGATGTACTCGTTACATCAGAAAAAGAATGGCATCTACGCTAATATTAGTCTCTCTGTTTATCCCGAGGCTTATCGTAGTCAGCCGGATCTGGGACATATCCAGGTGAGATCGAGGACCTGCACATTGACACGACCACAACGCAGCCCTGAAGTATCAGCAGAGATCGAGTCGACTAGATCATCCATTGTGAAGGCCTCATCGACACAACAGCCAGTAGCACAGTTCCTCAATCAAACCGTCCATACCGGCGTGATGAATATGATCCTCAACTGGATGGAACTGAAATAAATACTTTGAATGTTGCGATCCTATCCGACTTATGATAGCAACCCGAGTCGTAACAAAGGACTGTTCGCCAGAGGAGAACTGGCCCCCCGACTCAGCCTGGTTTCTCCTAAGGTTTTTTTTCTCCATTTTAACACCTGATGTCACCTGTTGGAGTTTGGGTTCCTTGTCGCTGTCGCCTTTGGCTTGCTTAGTTGGGGACACTTGACATTTGATATTCAACAGTGCTTTGATCTGCCTGCTTTGACACCATTCTTTAAGAGCTGCTGTATAGCCAAAATTATATACCAGTTATCAATGTAAAGCTGCTTTGACACAATCTGCATTGTAAAAAGGGATATATAAATAAAGGTGACTTGACTTGATAATCCAAAGATGTGTGAATTACAGATGCCAAGTTGTCTAAAGGTGTGAACATGTGTTTTACTGTCTATGCTCATTTTTTAACCCTGTACAGAGTTTCAACGAACGTATATAGTGGACGTTCAGAAGACGTCATAAAAACTTTTATTCTGGCTCCTCAGTGGACATCTTTTCAATGTACGACTTTTGTGAAGAGACGTCTTCTGGACATAACTTTGCTTAGTGGGAATTATGAAAAGATTGTATTGGTAGCACTAATAACATAACCAATTACATATTTTGTGTACAGTATACAAGCGCACCACCATCTTTATAAAATTGTCTTTGAAATTACATTTTGCGGCTAGCTCTGTACATTTCAATGGCATCGCTGTCAAAGAATATTTACTTTACAAGAATATTTAATATAACGAGCGAGCGCAGCGCTGAAAAGGGGCGGAGCTACATAAGGTCTTTGAAATTGTTTATTCTGTGAGTGAGCGTTCTGTGTGTGTTCACTAAATTGCTTTTAAGTGAAAAAAAATATAAGATCGTTTTTTCTTCCACATGTACTTTGTAGACGGTCCCTATCTGGCCTAAGAGCTAGCGCGTCACTGATAGAGATAAAATATGTTGCTACACATTAAAGAGGATTAAAACTCATAAACTGCGATGTGTGCTTAGTTCTATGTTATAATACCTTTAAAATAAGGCACTTTTTTTACATTTATAATTATTCACAAAGAATCTATTGAAAATTTTCGTGACCGAATATCTATCGAATATCTAACATCCAACGTCAAACCAACTTTATATCGGTAACTAAGATGTAAACAAATTAGGAGTGCATGCTACCTGAAATGCGACCGTGCATATGCATTTATAAGTTACAAATATAATACTGACAGCGAATGGCATACATAAATATGGAATGTCAGTAACGTCATAGCAGCAGAACATAATCAAGTAATCAGACAATTTAAACACCTATACAGGCTAAACAGCGTTTATCTTAACATGTGCTGAGAATGCTCCGTAATGATTACTTACAGTGTGATGCACGCACACGCACAATCAATAAAAACCTCCTCCGATTTGGATTATAACTATTTATGGCGGCATTTTAATGCCATTAATGATCGAGCGCACAACTGATGTTTGCGCGCGCAGTAAATCACTTCCGCGAGAGGATAACAGATCTACACGCGAGCAAACGGGAGCCCGCGAGCTCATTTTAAACCCGCGCGCGCGCATGACATCTCCTTTGCGCGCAGATCAAGCCCTCGCGTGCTCGGACAAGATTCGCAGCACGCGCGTCATCATTCCCCACACTCGCGCTCAATTATGGCGACATTTTAATGCCATTAATGACCGAGCGCACAATTGATGCTTGCGCGCGCAGTAAATCACTTCCGCGAGAGGATAACAGATCTGCAAGCGAGGAAACGGGAGCCCGCGAGCTCATTTTAAACCCGCGCGCGCACATGACATCTCTTCTGCGCGCAGATCAAGCCCTCGCGTGCTCGGACAAGACTCACAGCACGCGCGTCATCATTCCCCACACTCTCGCTCAATCTTCTATTTCGCTCGCGCGAACACTTTTGATTTTTGTCAGTCGTGGGGCGGGACTTTACTTATTTCATTGAAACCTGAAATCTCATTGGTCAACTCAGTTTTTCCGGAAGTCTGTTGTGATTGGACGCCTGTGAGTAGCAATCAAGAGCTGAAGCAGAGTTATCAAGATGGACAACCAAAGAGAGGTAAGTACGTCAGTGATTGCTAATTTTATTATTTCATTTTAACAATGTTATGTTTTGTATGGTTATTTTATACAACAAGATTTTCTATTAAGCATTCTTTGTAGCCGTGTAACTAGCTTGAAGCTAACCCCACAACCATAGCTTTCTATACGTAAAAATAAATATATCTGAAATATTTTCAAATTCAGTGCATATATTCTCTTTATCTTAAAGCTAATAAACTATGATGAAACGTCCTGTTGCCATTATTTTTAGTAGACAGTAGGCCTGTATATCAGTCAGGCCTAATAATGCTTTCATATACATTAGGCCGAGTTGCAGAACGCTGCCAGGCATGTTGTGTCCCTTTTACGCAGTGCTCTAACACGTGAGTCATGCCCACCGTCAGGAATGGGTAAGTTAATTGTGTTGTGCAGCATTATATTGAATTAAACACTGCATACCTGGTTTACATTGAAATGTAATAATTATCATTGGTCATAATAATATTGCTTTGAGTAGTATAGTCACAAAGGCTTAGGGTTTTTATACAGTTTTGAATAATTTCAACAGATGAAGGGCAGGTTCAGAGAGAACAGGTCACAGCAGGCAGGAGGCAACATGCAACACAGCTACAGGGTCAGGCAACCCCTGGCAACAGGGTGGAGTCTGCAGTGAGACCACAGCGCACCCTTAGTGGTGTTGCATCAGGAAATTCAGTGGACCAGAGTATGGCCAGGTTTGGATCTCTCAGATAAGCCAATTTTATAGTGCAAACAAAGTACTGGTAGGAAGCACAACATGGATATAGTAGCAATTCTCAAGTAGAATAACACATATCAGCCTACATTTCATCATAATGTCCTAAACACTGAAAAATTACAACTTTTTGTAATAGATTTTATACATGATTAACACATCAGATTCTTTTTTCCTCTCAGAGCATTCCCTGGTCTTTTCAAGGCACGAAAAAGCTTTATCCCAACTCCTAAAAAAAGGCCTGCCAGGTCAATGCCAATTCAGTTTTTCCTGCTAAATAAAAGTGTTAAACGGACCCCAAAAGCCTCTGAAGAGTTGATTCTTCTACAGGCTGGACTAGGACGGAGGACTGTTGCTATCCCAGAGGATGCTGATCACTCTGAGGTCTTGCACTTCAAGTTTTACATATAAAGTGACTATTTAAATTAAATATGTTGGTGTCATTGTTTTGTCTCAAGATGCACAGCAATAATGTAGCTTTCTAGGGCATTTTTATAAAACCTGCTTAAGTATCCTAATTTAAGTAAGGCCTATTCAGGGCTTTAGTTAAGCCCTGTCTGTGAAACCAGGCCTTAAATAATTTATTTATTCAGCTTAATTAGGCTCACTATATATTATCTGATAGTGTGATTTTCTAATCAAGCAAGTCTTGTCTTAATAAAGTTTGGTGTATTTAATACCACCAGATATCTAAACTATTGTTGGAGACATATTCAAAAATGGAATCATTGGAGGGAGCCTGGATGCTGTATAAAGCTGTTGGTAAGTGTTGTATGTGGTATACATCAGTACACTGGATTGTTGCTTTGAGTAGCATCTCTGCTTTAAAACCATTTTTAATTTTCTACTTTTGAACCTATCTTAGTTTGTCTGCCTTGGCTATTCAATGTTAGAATGGAATAGAATATTATTACATTTCTAAAACATTTTTTGTCATTCATTTGTCAAAGATTTGTCTTTTTAAACAAATAACTGATTATGTCTTCTGATCTTTTTTACTTTTTTTGGTGTGTTACAGGTGGATCTGGTCAGCGAAAGCTGAATGTGGTTGCTCCGGAAGCTGAAGGATACACAGGGTCCTACCTTATTAAAACGGTTGGAGGAAAGGGCTGTTTATACATAATGCCAATTCAGAACACACTGGACATCATGAAAAATAGTATGATATATGTGTACGTATGTTTGTATGTATGTCTGTGCCTAAGGGCAGCACAAGCAGCTCAGTGGAAAACACTGTCTCCTCACAACAAGAAGGTTCCTGGTTCAAATCCCAGCTGAGCTAGAAAGTCTTTGTTCAGATCTGGTTTCTCTCGAATTTATATTTTCAAATCCGTTAAAGGATTATTAGGCTGCATAAATTAGGTCAGCCGGAACCGGGAACACTTCACCAGATGTACTCGTTACATCAGAAAAAGAATGGCATCTACGCTAATATTAGTCTCTCTGTTTATCCCGAGGCTTATCGTAGTCAGCCGGATCTGGGACATATCCAGGTGAGATCGAGGACCTGCACATTGACACGACCACAACGCAGCCCTGAAGTATCAGCAGAGATCGAGTCGACTAGATCATCCATTGTGAAGGCCTCATCGACACAACAGCCAGTAGCACAGTTCCTCAATCAAACCGTCCATACCGGCGTGATGAATATGATCCTCAACTGGATGGAACTGAAATAAATACTTTGAATGTTGCGATCCTATCCGACTTATGATAGCAACCCGAGTCGTAACAAAGGACTGTTCGCCAGAGGAGAACTGGCCCCCCGACTCAGCCTGGTTTCTCCTAAGGTTTTTTTTCTCCATTTTAACACCTGATGTCACCTGTTGGAGTTTGGGTTCCTTGTCGCTGTCGCCTTTGGCTTGCTTAGTTGGGGACACTTGACATTTGATATTCAACAGTGCTTTGATCTGCCTGCTTTGACACCATTCTTTAAGAGCTGCTGTATAGCCAAAATTATATACCAGTTATCAATGTAAAGCTGCTTTGACACAATCTGCATTGTAAAAAGGGATATATAAATAAAGGTGACTTGACTTGATAATCCAAAGATGTGTGAATTACAGATGCCAAGTTGTCTAAAGGTGTGAACATGTGTTTTACTGTCTATGCTCATTTTTTAACCCTGTACAGAGTTTCAACGAACGTATATAGTGGACGTTCAGAAGACGTCATAAAAACTTTTATTCTGGCTCCTCAGTGGACATCTTTTCAATGTACGACTTTTGTGAAGAGACGTCTTCTGGACATAACTTTGCTTAGTGGGAATTATGAAAAGATTGTATTGGTAGCACTAATAACATAACCAATTACATATTTTGTGTACAGTATACAAGCGCACCACCATCTTTATAAAATTGTCTTTGAAATTACATTTTGCGCTAGCTCTGTACATTTCAATGGCATCGCTGTCAAAGAATATTTACTTTACAAGAATATTTAATATAACGAGCGAGCGCAGCGCTGAAAAGGGGCGGAGCTACATAAGGTCTTTGAAATTGTTTATTCTGTGAGTGAGCGTTCTGTGTGTGTTCACTAAATTGCTTTTAAGTGAAAAAAAATATAAGATCGTTTTTTCTTCCACATGTACTTTGTAGACGGTCCCTATCTGGCCTAAGAGCTAGCGCGTCACTGATAGAGATAAAATATGTTGCTACACATTAAAGAGGATTAAAACTCGTAAACTGCGATGTGTGCTTAGTTCTATGTTATAATACCTTTAAAATAAGGCACTTTTTTTACATTTATAATTATTCACAAAGAATCTATTGAAAATTTTCGTGACCGAATATCTATCGAATATCTAACATCCAACGTCAAACCAACTTTATATCGGTAACTAAGATGTAAACAAATTAGGAGTGCATGCTACCTGAAATGCGACCGTGCATATGCATTTATAAGTTACAAATATAATACTGACAGCGAATGGCATACATAAATATGGAATGTCAGTAACGTCATAGCAGCAGAACATAATCAAGTAATCAGACAATTTAAACACCTATACAGGCTAAACAGCGTTTATCTTAACATGTGCTGAGAATGCTCCGTAATGATTACTTACAGTGTGATGCACGCACACGCACAATCAATAAAAACCTCCTCCGATTTGGATTATAACTATTTTATGGCGGCATTTTAATGCCATTAATGATCGAGCGCACAACTGATGTTTGCGCGCGCAGTAAATCACTTCCGCGAGAGGATAACAGATCTACACGCGAGCAAACGGGAGCCCGCGAGCTCATTTTAAACCCGCGCGCGCGCATGACATCTCCTTTGCGCGCAGATCAAGCCCTCGCGTGCTCGGACAAGATTCGCAGCACGCGCGTCATCATTCCCCACACTCGCGCTCAATTATGGCGACATTTTAATGCCATTAATGACCGAGCGCACAATTGATGCTTGCGCGCGCAGTAAATCACTTCCGCGAGAGGATAACAGATCTGCAAGCGAGGAAACGGGAGCCCGCGAGCTCATTTTAAACCCGCGCGCGCACATGACATCTCTTCTGCGCGCAGATCAAGCCCTCGCGTGCTCGGACAAGACTCACAGCACGCGCGTCATCATTCCCCACACTCTCGCTCAATCTTCTATTTCGCTCGCGCGAACACTTTTGATTTTTGTCAGTCGTGGGGCGGGACTTTACTTATTTCATTGAAACCTGAAATCTCATTGGTCAACTCAGTTTTTCCGGAAGTCTGTTGTGATTGGACGCCTGTGAGTAGCAATCAAGAGCTGAAGCAGAGTTATCAAGATGGACAACCAAAGAGAGGTAAGTACGTCAGTGATTGCTAATTTTATTATTTCATTTTAACAATGTTATGTTTTGTATGGTTATTTTATACAACAAGATTTTCTATTAAGCATTCTTTGTAGCCGTGTAACTAGCTTGAAGCTAACCCCACAACCATAGCTTTCTATACGTAAAAATAAATATATCTGAAATATTTTCAAATTCAGTGCATATATTCTCTTTATCTTAAAGCTAATAAACTATGATGAAACGTCCTGTTGCCATTATTTTTAGTAGACAGTAGGCCTGTATATCAGTCAGGCCTAATAATGCTTTCATATACATTAGGCCGAGTTGCAGAACGCTGCCAGGCATGTTGTGTCCCTTTTACGCAGTGCTCTAACACGTGAGTCATGCCCACCGTCAGGAATGGGTAAGTTAATTGTGTTGTGCAGCATTATATTGAATTAAACACTGCATACCTGGTTTACATTGAAATGTAATAATTATCATTGGTCATAATAATATTGCTTTGAGTAGTATAGTCACAAAGGCTTAGGGTTTTTATACAGTTTTGAATAATTTCAACAGATGAAGGGCAGGTTCAGAGAGAACAGGTCACAGCAGGCAGGAGGCAACATGCAACACAGCTACAGGGTCAGGCAACCCCTGGCAACAGGGTGGAGTCTGCAGTGAGACCACAGCGCACCCTTAGTGGTGTTGCATCAGGAAATTCAGTGGACCAGAGTATGGCCAGGTTTGGATCTCTCAGATAAGCCAATTTTATAGTGCAAACAAAGTACTGGTAGGAAGCACAACATGGATATAGTAGCAATTCTCAAGTAGAATAACACATATCAGCCTACATTTCATCATAATGTCCTAAACACTGAAAAATTACAACTTTTTGTAATAGATTTTATACATGATTAACACATCAGATTCTTTTTTCCTCTCAGAGCATTCCCTGGTCTTTTCAAGGCACGAAAAAGCTTTATCCCAACTCCTAAAAAAAGGCCTGCCAGGTCAATGCCAATTCAGTTTTTCCTGCTAAATAAAAGTGTTAAACGGACCCCAAAAGCCTCTGAAGAGTTGATTCTTCTACAGGCTGGACTAGGACGGAGGACTGTTGCTATCCCAGAGGATGCTGATCACTCTGAGGTCTTGCACTTCAAGTTTTACATATAAAGTGACTATTTAAATTAAATATGTTGGTGTCATTGTTTTGTCTCAAGATGCACAGCAATAATGTAGCTTTCTAGGGCATTTTTATAAAACCTGCTTAAGTATCCTAATTTAAGTAAGGCCTATTCAGGGCTTTAGTTAAGCCCTGTCTGTGAAACCAGGCCTTAAATAATTTATTTATTCAGCTTAATTAGGCTCACTATATATTATCTGATAGTGTGATTTTCTAATCAAGCAAGTCTTGTCTTAATAAAGTTTGGTGTATTTAATACCACCAGATATCTAAACTATTGTTGGAGACATATTCAAAAATGGAATCATTGGAGGGAGCCTGGATGCTGTATAAAGCTGTTGGTAAGTGTTGTATGTGGTATACATCAGTACACTGGATTGTTGCTTTGAGTAGCATCTCTGCTTTAAAACCATTTTTAATTTTCTACTTTTGAACCTATCTTAGTTTGTCTGCCTTGGCTATTCAATGTTAGAATGGAATAGAATATTATTACATTTCTAAAACATTTTTTGTCATTCATTTGTCAAAGATTTGTCTTTTTAAACAAATAACTGATTATGTCTTCTGATCTTTTTTACTTTTTTTGGTGTGTTACAGGTGGATCTGGTCAGCGAAAGCTGAATGTGGTTGCTCCGGAAGCTGAAGGATACACAGGGTCCTACCTTATTAAAACGGTTGGAGGAAAGGGCTGTTTATACATAATGCCAATTCAGAACACACTGGACATCTCCCCTTTACCTTACTCATCCAAAGAATTTGAAAAAATGCCAAAAGCTCGATGTGTCAAGTGTCACACAGACATGCCTGTTCAACTGTTGGCTGTGCACGTCCAGAAGTGTGAGACAGACATATGGATTAACAGCAGCGATAGTGAATCAGTAAAGTCTATTTAATTTTTTTTGATAGTTTCATTGTTTTCATAATGAGTCAAATTTACAATTGTCAATTTACAATCGGCCTTTAATTTGTCACAGGAGCCTATAGATTTCTTGCTGTCATCTGATACAGAAGTGCCTTCCATTTCTACAATAGTGGATGAAGATAATTCCAACGTAAGTCGTTCAATGTCATCATGCATATCCCAGGTCTACTAATAATTTACTTGGTAGAAGACAATTATTTTGTGTTACCCATACTAATACAACCACAACTGACAACTGACAACTGTTTTTTATGTAAAAGGATCCTGGAGACCCTACAAATGAAGAAGTGGCATCTACTTCGACAGAATTGAATCGGTGTAGTGGCCATGTAAGTTGTGTTTTAAATAATGGATAGTTATGTATGGAAACTATGAAGCGATTTCTCAAATTTGATCATGTTTTATATTTGTTTTTATCCACAGTTAGGGAATGAGTTGGATTCACCTTCAGTGGTTATGGATGCCAAGGTAAAACCAATGCAGGACTACTTAGTATATTTTTATAGAAGGAAATGTTATCATTTTTTAAAAAATATTGCATTTTATTTATTCATACAGATTCATTTTCAGATTAATTATTTATTAAATTTATATATTATACAATTATGCCAAATCATAATTGTCAGTTATTCCTTTGAAATTGTAATTGAGATTATTTGATTTTTAAAATTTACATTGAATGATGTTTTGAATAGCTTTTTACCATTGTTTAAAGCAACAGCATGCCATATTCTTATATGAAAATAAGTTGAAAAGCTTCAAATGTCAACTATACATTTGTTTGGTTGTTTCTATATATATATATATATATATATATATATATATATATATATATATATATATATATATATATATATATTTATGGTAACACGTTACAATAAGGTGTCATTTGTTCACATTATTTAATGTATTAACTGACGTGAGCAATACATTTGTTAATACATTTAATACAAATGCTGAAATTAACATTAACTAAAATTAACTTCAATTGTTAATGCTTAGTTCATATTAACTAATACAAGTAACTAATGTTAACTACTGATCCTTATTTTAAAGTGTTACCATATGTGTGTGTATATATATATATATGCACCTTTTTTACGTAATTATGTAAATGTGACGTCTGTAATTGTAATCACCTTAGTTAATTTTGTTTTAGGTTTTTCTGTGTTTTAAGTGTTTTCCTGCATTTGTTTGTAAGGTATCTTGTCCTGTGTGTTCTGCCATGTATTCAGAAGACTTTATTGAAGTACATGCAAGTACCTGTGGGGAAAGGTTATTATTTTTATTTTATGCTTTGTGTTTTCATGAAATTATTGGTTTAGCCTACAGTCCTTACCATTAGTTGTTTGTGTGTGGTAGTAATTTTTATTTATCTAAATTGAATTTCTTTCAGAGCTGACGATAGACCAAACCAAGATTTGGACATAACGGGACAAAAGCAAGACAAGCAAAAGAGGTGCAATTAAGTTTAATGAATAGTGCCTTTTTTACATAGGCCAAAATCTAAAAAAGCATGCATCTCTGTTTTCTTTCTCTCAAGTCTTACAGACGCAATCAACACACTTAAAAAGGCAATAGACCCTTCAACCATTTTCAGCCTCTGTGTCACAAGGGAAGACATGTTTTCCCGAGGCCTAACACAGTGGAAACGGCAGAAGAAGTCCTCTCCGAAGAATCCCCTCAGAGTCACATTCATTGGAGAGCCTGGGATAGATAGTGGTGCTCTAATGAAAGAATTCCTGACCGGTATGTTTTTGTTCTCAGATGCAGCAGCACCATTGCATAAATTATGCAGTTTTATAAAATGTAGTCATCATCTTCAGTGCATTTGTTTATTAATACTGGCAATTTGCATTTTTCAAAGAAATGATGGCCGGAATTGAGGAAAAATTCTTTGAGGGAGGGAGCACTGGGAAAAATCTTAAGTATTCAATTACGGACTTTCAGAATGACAATCTCAGGTAGGTTTATTAGCATTACAGCTGGGTAAAAAAATGTTGATGTCTCAATTTTAATCGAACCAATCTCATTTTTACAAACTGACTTGTATATCCCAAGAATCGAGAAAATAAGTCTCTTTACAGCTGATAAATGAACAACATTATATACATTAAACTGCAATAGGCTTTGTGCTTTGTTACTTTTGATAAGAAACAAAGTCTCAGATTTTGAATTCTGTCCATCTTATTTTGAAATTTAAACAATAAATATCGCTGTGGCACTCGCTATTTAATGCAGTGACCGATCACGCAATGTGCCTCAGGTCAAGTGAAGCGGCAGCATGCAGCGCACTTGAAAGATCATGTCTTCCTCTATTTTAATACCAGTTATGGGCTACAGCATGAAATAAACATGAATGAATGCCAAAAGATATGTAAACAGATACAGGACAATTTACTGACATTAATCCTGTCACATGTAATCGCCCAATCAGTGCTTCAGCCATACTTCAAAGATGTCACAAACAGCTTGTCATGTTTCTCTCATAAAATCCATATTCAGTGACCATGAACTTGGTAATCAGCTAGAAAATTAACTCTGGAGAGGAGCATTGTGCTAAATATATGCACCATATTTCATTCATTGTAATGTTTAATCAATATTTAATGTATGTTTAAATGTTTACATTTAAAAAAACATGGTTATGTAAAAATAGTATTGTAACTTTAATATTATGAAATGCTCCTTGTTTAGAATTTAAGTGTTTGTATATAAATCAGTTTATTTGAACCTTCAGTATAATAGTAATGTAATAGCAACTAAGCTGTTATGTACCACATAAATATAATATAATATAATATAATATAATATAATATAATATAATATATAAATATTTGTGTCAATACCGAGCCCTAATTCAAATCCTATAACAGTTTGTCAGTTAAGGCCTTTCTTTGTCAATTGAACTGCCCTGTTTTACTTTAGGATAGTTGGTGAAATAATGGCAGTGAGCATTACTCAGGATGGACCTCCACCCAACTTTTTCATGGAGTGGATATACAATTTCATTTCTTCCGGCGAGATTAAAAAAGATGAGCTGACAAAGGCTGACATAACAGATGCAGACCTGCTAGATCTAATTGACAAGGTTTTCTAATTCAACTCAATTAAAATTTATGTATACATATGTGTACTGTATGTCTGTGTTACTCATCATTTTTATTTCTTTAGATTGAGACCGCAGACACTACAGCCTTGCTTGACCTTTCTGAAAGAATTGTAGCATGTGGGTACACAGGACCCCTAACATGTGATCGAAAGGAAGAGATTGTCAGGTGTTAAGCAATTTCCAGACCTAAAAAAAATATATAGTCAGTGTAATTTTTTTTTCTAGTTGATCTGTTTTATAGTATTTAAACACCTACGATGCCTGTAAAATAATTTACAAATGCTTTTTCAATCTGGCAGAGATTAATGTTCTATACTTAGTCTTTTATTTCAAACAAGCACTTCTATTAAACTTTATTAACATATGTTAATTTAACCTTTTTAATATAATTTGTTCTTCCCTGGATTTATTATTTTATGTAGTGCTGTTGTTCTGCATTCGTCTGTGCGAATCCTCCCAATGCTGCAGCAAATGTGCAGAGGATTGGAACTCTATGGCCTCCATGAAATGGTGAAACAGAATCAGCCTTTATTTCAGCCGTTATTTGTTCCTGGTCACTTTACAAAAGTAAGTGTTGTTGCTTGCGTTTTTTTTTTTGTTTGTTTGTTTGTTTTTTGTCATGATGGCTTTTGAGCTGTGTATAATAAAAGGTTTCTTTTATTCTGATTTGCAGCCTGATGCAGATTTTCTCATGATGGCCCTGTCACCCATTTTAAGTGAGGTGGGTTCAGTGAAGCGGCAGAGAGAATCAAGAATTGTGAACTACTTGCAGGACTTCATTCAAAGCCTTGAAGATGAAGGTAACATCATAACTCTTACTCTTAATTCTTAAATTGCATCAGTTCAACCATCGACTGGGCCATTTGACCAATCAGAGCAGAGAGGGATTGCAGAAAGGTGTGATTTAGCAAGACTGAAGATTTGAATCGCTTCACACTTTTGAATATAAACTTGTTGTAGGAAACCTCCAAAACAATTTTAAAATAGTATATTAGGAGCATTTTAAAAATGTCAGATATTGTCAGTCCAAGTTCAGATATTGTTAATACAAGTAAGGTTGCAGACAGAGATGTGTGTTTTTTGCAGAAGAAGGGAGCAGCAGTAAGGAGAGCAGGGTTGGAGATGACAGCGAACAGGAGGATAAAACAAACTGCACAAAAGGAGATGCAGAACAAGACAAGATCACCGTCAGCAGTTTCATGCAGTGGATTACTGGCCAGGGGCATGTCCCCATTACTTCTGCACAAAGAGAAAAATTTAAAATACATGTTGAATTTGATCATGACTGCCAGCTTCGATATGGTCAGCATAGTTTATGCTTCCCTCTAGTAAATGCATGTTCCTGTACTGTGACCTTGCCTACACAGCACCTAGGGACAAACACAGAGTTCCTCGGCATTATGAGACAGGCTGTGAGCAATAGCAGAGAATTTGGTCGTTCATGAACTTGATTCTTACTATAGTTTAATCACTATACTGTGTACCCTCTGTTATGTCGTTAATAATATGTTAAAAGAATAGGGGTGCAGTAGCTTGAATTTGGTCGTTCATGAACTTGAATCCTAGTATAGTGTTTACTGTTTACCCTCTGTAACTGTTATGGCGGTATCAATATGTTAAAAGAATAGGGGTGCAGTAGCTTTTGGATATTTGACTAGTTTTTTATTTTTTTTAATTCATCATTGACTTGTAATACAACAAAAGCAGCCAAGATTGCTGCCAAATTGTTCCAAACTCTATTCAGATGTGAAAAAACTGTACATCAACACACAGTAAGCTTCAGAGCAAAATAAATCCATTATGCTGTTCAGTCTTTATGCTTGTGTGTTTTTTTTTTTGTTTTGTTTTTGTTTTTTTTTTAATTCATATTTGTTGAAACAAACTCCCGACAAAGCAAGTACAGTTCTTTGACAGGGATATTAGGACCAGTTGAATTCAGCAGATGTTCAAGAGCCCTCAATCCATCTGCACTCAAAGGACATTCAAATTCTGGAACAACAACTCCGAGATCTTCACAGGCATCGTAAGTAGCTGCTACGTCCCAGTCTAGATCTGGCTCTTCGATGTCCTGAAGGTTTAGTGGTTAAATAGTTAGGAATTAACTTATTACATGAACAGCAGTGTGCTGACAGAATAACAAAGATGAGATGGTCCGTACTGCAGAACACAAGATTTGGGGGGTGGGGTTGGTCCAACTCCTCCCACTTTACGTATCCCTAAACCGACCTGTTTCCACCCCCTGGATCTAGATCCAAATCCTCACACTTTAAATATGCCTTAAACCGATCTGTCTCAACTCCCTGGATCTCGTGTGTTCTGCAGTGAAGGGCTACTGACTAAGACGGCATTACCATACCTCGTATCTCTCAGATCGGTCATTATTTGTGTGCATCATTCCAATCTGCCACAGCTGCTCGGGACTTCGATTGCCCTCTGAGGAGAGTGGATGATGATTCCAGGCTTCTGAAAATGTGTCCAAGTCTGCCTGAAGTCTTGGGAGAAAAGTGTAGTGCACACTGAAAAGGTCCTCAACCACTGATATATCAAGCAATCCTTCTGCCTCCAGGGAGTGCAGCATGTCTGAGTACTTGTTGGTGACCATGATTCTGACATCCCGCCAGAGGCGCTCAATCCTATTAGAAACAATAAAAATTGAAACCCCCCCCCCTAAAAAAAATCAGGTTGAAAAGCAATGCAGTGAAATAATATTTTACTTATTATTAATAAATAAATAATTGGTTACTTAAGTGACATTTAAAAGCTACCTACAGATACTAAAGTTTCATTGAACTTCTTTTCATTTTACAAGTTTTTAGACAATTGTACTTTACCTTTGATTGTGGACGCTTTTACCGGATATGAAACTTCCTCGGTCAGTGCCTCTTGAGGAAAACATGAACCTGGCTATCTGTACATTCTCCACTCCTTGGTCTCCCCTGACCCTGATTTAAAAAATAAAAATAAAAAAAAATCAAAGTTTCAGACATAAAATTCTATTGCTTTTTCTTTACTATACTCACCTTGATGGTAAGCCAAATGTTTGGGTTGCTTCTGAGAAGAAGTGGTATGCTGTCGATGCATGGTTATTATTTGCCGCATTCAAGTACATGACCTGTAAACACAAAGGAACAAAGAGTAAGTAAATATAGGTAGGAGGAAATGTAATGTACATTGGAATTTAATGTATTACAGGCTACTTTTTAATAAACATGAATTATTTTTTATAGACATCATAATGACTGGACTGATCTTAACAGCAGATTACTAGTAACACTCAAATTTGTGTTTTTATAGAAACATAAACTGTAAACATACCCTCCTGGAATAACCATCGACACCACCAAATATTACGATGTTGTATCTATTTACAAGATAAAAGAAATATAAAATATTATTTGAAAAATTATAAAGTAAAATTATTATTATTTTTATTTTTTAAATCAGGGTCAGGGGAGACCAAGGAGTGGAGAATGTACAGATAGCCAGGTTCATGTTTTCCTCAAGAGGCACTGACCGAGGAAGTTTCATATCCGGTAAAAGCGTCCACAATCAAAGGTAAAGTACAATTGTCTAAAAACTTGTAAAATGAAAAGAAGTTCAATGAAACTTTAGTAATCTGTAGGTAGCTTTTCAATGTCACTTAAAGGGTTAGTTCACCCAAAAATTAAAATTCTGTCATTTATCACTCACCCTCATGTCGTTCCACACCCGTAAGACCTTCGTTAATCTTCAGAACACAAATTAAGATATTTTTGATGAAATCTGATGGCTCAGTGAGGCCTGCATAGCCAGCAATGACATTTCCTCTCTCAAGATCCATAAAGGTACTAAAAACATATTTAAATCGGTTCAATATATATATATGAGTACAGTGGTTCAACTTTAATATTATAAAGTGACAAGAATATTTTTGGAGCTCCAAAAAAACAAAATAATGACTTATTTAGTGATGGCAGATTTCAAAACACTGCTTCAGGAAGCTTCGGAGCGTTATGAATCAGCGTATCGAATCTGCTGTTTGGAGCCAAAGTCACGTGATTTCAGCCGTTGCCAGTTTGACACGAGATCTGAATCATGATTCGATACACTGATTGATAACGCTCCGAATCTTCCTGAAGCAGTGTTTTGAAATCGGCCATCACTAAATAAGTTATTTTGTTTTTTTTGGCACACCAAAAATATTCTCGACACTTTATAATATTAATATTGAACCACTGTACTCACATGACCTGATTTAAATATGTTTTTAGTACATTAATGGATCTTGAGAGAGGAAATGTCATCGCTCCCTATGGAGGCCTCATGGAGCCATCGGATTTCAACTAAAATAGCTTAATTTGTGTTCTGAAGATGAACGAAGGTCTTATGGGTGTAGAACGACATGAGGGAGAGTAATAAATAGCATTATTTTTGGGTGAACTAACCCTTTAAGAAACCAGTTATTTATTAATAATTATAAGTAAAATATTGTTTCACTGCTTTGCTTTTTAACCTAAATTGTTTTTTTGTGTTTTTTTTTTAAATTATGAAATACTAGCCAAAAGTGAAAATGAAGTCAAAATGCTGTTCTTATATTAAATGTGTGTATGTATATATATAATATATATAGCTGTTGAAATACCTTATCAATTTGTGATTTGTGTCAATGTGCACAAGAGAAAGGGGCCCTCGAACGGAGTACGTTCTTCTCACCACACATCCCAGGCTGGCCAATCTCGAAAGGATTCCGATTGAATCAACTCGGTGCATTGAGGCAGCTATTCTCTTCCACTGCACACGCAGACCTAAAGACAACAACCTCCCTCTGACCATTCTGTAACCAGCAGCAGGCATATCATCCTTTATGGCTCTCACAACATTGTCTAACTCCTCATCAGTCATGCAGCTATACAACTCTGAGATGGAAAGGCCAAAATCGTTCATCCTTCTAAAGATGGTTCTAGTGGAAACACCCATCATGTTTGCAATGTAGTGGACAGGAAGGTTTGTCTGCAGCATCTCTGCTAACTCTTCTCTTTCAATTGCAAACCTTGGACGTCCTCTCAGACCATCAGAGGAATCCACCACTGCATGTGGAGCTGTGGAATATGGAGGTTGTTTAACAAGTTCAAACACTTCCTGCAGAGCCTGAATGATTTCGTGGGGTATTTCCACATGTCTTGACAGTGCTTGCAGGAGGTACAGCTGCTGGCGACACACAAACTCCATGTAATCCTGGTCAAGGGGAGATCTAAAAAGTGCTCTCTCAAACTTGGAGAGAAGGTCCTCCAAAAGATGCCTTTTTAGAATTTGCTGCAGAATAGAGGGACAAAATTTGCTTCAACTGAGCAACATTAGATATTAACAAATGATAAGGTAACTTTAATCATTAACTTTTTTGTAATCATCATCAGTAACAGTTAAATTCAAAGTAAGTACAGCACACAGTATAAATGAGTACACCTGACCACATCTGAACATATTATTAAAAATAATGTCCTAGATATAAAGATTAATTTCTAAATTGGGTTTCAGAGGGGTATGATCATTCATGCTGTGTTCTGTAACTGTAACTTTTCAATGGTGTAAGTGCTGAAACACTTTCATACTGTATTTAATGGAAACTATATTAACCTGACAAAGAATGATAACAAAAAGCTTACACAACAACTCATTAGAATCATGGTTACAACTATTTATTGTACACTTTTTTACATTTCTGTAGTTCTCAGAACTGATATAAATTGTGCTGTATAACACTAAACATAGATACTGTTTAGTGGAGGTAGTGGTAATGTAGTGGTGAACTACAGCAAATATAATTTGTGTTATATTTTTCCCCAGCAGCTACAGTTACATAAAAATAATAATAAATCAAGTTAATATAGTATCTGGTAAGGACATATAATAATAATGCAATCAATCAATCAATAAATAAATAAAGTTTTACTCACTTTCATCTGGTCTGTTGATGAAGCCATGTCTAATCGCTCTACAACATGCGTCCAATCACAACAGACTTCCGGAAAAACTGAGTTGACCAATGAGATTTCAGGTTTCAATGAAATAAGTAAAGTCCCGCCCCACGACTGACAAAAATCAAAAGTGTTCGCGCGAGCGAAATAGAAGATTGAGCGCGAGTGTGGGGAATGATGACGCGCGTGCTGTGAGTCTTGTCCGAGCACGCGAGGGCTTGATCTGCGCGCAGAAGAGATGTTATGCGCGCGCGCGGGTTTAAAATGAGCTCGCGGGCTCCCGTTTCCTCGCTTGCAGATCTGTTATCCTCTCGCGGAAGTGATTTACTGCGCGCGCAAGCATCAATTGTGCGCTCGGTCATTAATGGCATTAAAATGTCGCCATAATTGAGCGCGAGTGTGGGGAATGATGACGCGCGTGCTGCGAATCTTGTCCGAGCACGCGAGGGCTTGATCTGCGCGCAGAAGAGATGTTATGCGCGCGCGCGGGTTTAAAATGAGCTCGCGGGCTCCCGTTTGCTCGCGTGTAGATCTGTTATCCTCTCGCGGAAGTGATTTACTGCGCGCGCAAGCATCAGTTGTGCGCTCGATCATTAATGGCATTAAAATGCCGCCATACTATTTACTTTAAACTACAACTATATACAATATTCAGCCGATCTCCTTTTCCCATTATCAACCACCTGATCTCTTCTCCGTCACTTCGCGAACTTTGGTGGAAAGTTTTGGAATAGTCCATTTCGCGTTGAATGACAGGGTGACTGGGAGAGTCCATTTATCAAAGGGGGACACTTTCTACAAAGGTAAAAAAAAATGCACTGGAAAAATCGATTTAAGAAGGCAAATATTGACCCTTAATGGAAATGTATAACTGCAGTCTAAGTGGAAAAGAGAGGGTACGCAGAAGGATACTACAAAGTTTGAGAACCACTGAAAGAGGATATGAACAATTGCACAAGTGCTACTGCTGCTATGAGTGCAATGTCATTACAGTCTCTTACCTTGATTCAAATTTTCATAAGCTTACATGAATTGCTCTAAAGAGAAAAATTATGACTATTTTGTCTAAAGACTACATATAAAGTAGCTATCAAAATTAATCTTGGTAACTGTAGTTTGACTAAAAGTAATGACTAAGACTTGACAAAAATGTGATGACTTTTCGTTGACTAAAACTAGACTAAAATATGAAAGACTAAAATGTGACTAAGACTAAGGAGCATTTTCGTCTTAAGATAAAGACTATGACTAAATCAAAAATGGCTGCCAAAATTAACACTGCCTGACAGTTGCGGTAAGTCCTCAACCCAGCAAAACTCCAGGGGACGTTCGGGGTCGGGTTCCTGTGGCTCTCGTCGGACCAGCCTGGTGAAGGCTTCCAGTCAATATTCTATGCAGTTAGCTAGGGTTAGAGAGGTACCCGTAGCTTCATTTAGATTTGATGTTTATATCTAATTTATTCTGTTAGTTGCTCATTTGAACTCGATCATAATGGGCCCTATAATACACCCGGCGCAATGCGACGCAAGGTGCAGCGCAAGTGTGTTTGCTAGTTTGCGTCCGGCGCCGTTTGCGTGCTGGTCTAAAAAAGAGGGCATCTCGCTCTTAAAGGGAATGGGAGATGACACTCTTATTGGTTTATTGAACGTTACGCCCATTACTCATTAAGAGAATAGGGACAACCCATTTCAAAAATGCGCCCCGGCGCACGGACCGTTTTTCCATCGTTAAAATAGCAAAAGTGGATTTGAACGCGCCCTGAGTGCACCTGCGCCGTGCGCTTTACACTTTGCGTTTAGATCGTTAAAATAGGGCCCATAATGTCTGTTATTATTTCTGCTGACATGTAATAATGTAAGATCTGCAAAATTCCCTTAAGGGGGGTCAAAACAACCCTTATATCTATTTTTGACATCTGACCAGTCTATGACATAATGGAAAAAACATTTGACCTTTTCTCATTAGAATAAAACATAAGTTTGAGGGGGATGTAAATTTCCCTATTCTTATGGTATAAAATGGACTGAGTCGTTGATAGTTCAGCTTTCTCCTTTGCTTTTTCCTTTGCTTTTTTTTTTGCTCTTCTGCTTCTTCTCTTCTATTTCTCATTTCATTCTGCAAATGTCTTAATTTTGTTCCTTCTTTCTGTATACTCTGATCTTCATTTTTCTGATCTTCATTTCTGATCTATTCTGATCTTTTAATTAATAAATTTGTTATTCCTTATTCAAATTTAATCTCTGACATAATCATTGCTGGACTGCCTGGATCTCATTTTCTCACACACTTAATTCGTAATGTTGTATCTGGATTGTAACTTTTTTTGTCTTGTTTTGTGATAGTTGTTCATGAGTCTATTTGTCCTAAAGCAGTTTAACTACCCACTGTTTCTCAGAAAACCCTCCAAGTCCTACACATTATTTGGTTTTAGCATCTTTTGCATAATTGAACCCTTTCCAATAGTGACTGTATGATTTTGAGGTCCATCTTGTCACACTGAGCCAGTACATAACTATTATAAAACATTCACTGCAAAGTAAAAAGGTCATGAAATGAAATTAATTCATGATACCTTCAGTATGCTAAGACAACCAAGATACAATGTTAAATCTGTGTCCATTGCACTAGCAAGTCTTTTGCTTTAGAATTGAATTATATTCGCCCCTGGATAAATTGTCAGTAGTCCTCAACTAATCAGAACAGACTTCCACAATTGTCTGATGAAAATGTTACCTCATTTTTATTGTTTGAGAGTGAACAGTACCTAGAATTATTCAACAATCAAAAATGGATTTTTAATTTCTTTACAATGTAATACTATTTAATAATATTAATAAAATATATCTTAGAAATAGCATCACATCCTTTCACAATCTATACCCTTTTTTAAATCTTTTTTGTAGCTGTCCACCTCTTCAGTGACCTTAGATGAAAATGTTACTAAAGGCAACAAGTCTGATTATGTCAAGTCAAGTCAAGTCACCTTTATTTATATAGCGCTTTTTACAATGCAGATTGTATCAAAGCAGCTTTACACTGATAACTGGTACATAATTTTTGCTGCACAGCAGCTCTTCAAGAATAGTGTCAATGCAGGCAGATCAAAGCACTGTTGAATAAATGTCAAGAATACTGTTGAATATCAAATGTCAAGTCAAATGTCAAGTGTCCCCAACTAAGCAAGCCAAAGGCGACAGTGGCAAGGAACCCAAACTCCAACAGGTGACATCAGGTGGCAAACAAGTGGTAAATAAGTGTTAAAATGGAGAAAAAAAAAACCTTGGGAGAAACCAGGCTTAGTCGGGGGGCCAGTTCTCCTCTGGCGAACAGTGCTTTGTTACGAATCAGGTTGCTATCATAAATCTGACAGGATCGCAACATTCATGTTACATTATGCTGAAAATGTTCACACTGAACACTAACTACTGTTACACAGAACTGATTTACCTGGGATAAAATAGCAAATGATCCATCAACTAGCTATAGATCCAATTCATTTGGTCTTTTGAAGACAAACCCTCCACTGAACCTCTTGGACTATCATGCCATACATGTTAGACATGTTTATTTTTTGCAAAGTCCACTGCAATCAAACTTCAGCTATTTGCTCTCTTTGGGCCTCATTTATAAAATGTTGCTTAGAAACAGTCCTACATTTCTGATCACAGACTCAGGCACAGAAATTGTGATCACAGAAAATGTGCGTATGCCTCTCTTTTGGATATGAAATCTATAAATCACAAATTATCAGAACTTGTGTGCAGCTGAATGGTTTCAGTTCTCCGCCTTGTAAACAACGTCTAATTAATGTTGAAAAAAAAAATCACCAGCCATCATCCAAATCCTTTAATTTAGAATGGCAAGCTGCAAGAATAGCTTAGATTTCCAAAAACCTGCAGTACACTGACAAGGAAAAGTGTGTACGTCAGACCCTGACGTGACATTTTTCACGTCAAATACCATTTTTTATAAACATGAGCATTGGCGGGGATTTATGTATACACACATTCTAAGATCAAATCTGTGCATACGCACACTTTATAAATTAGGCCCTTTGAGTGTGAGCAAAGAACCTGAATCTTCTGTGGTATTTGACATGTTGGAAATCATAAATCTAATTAATGGTGGAGTGTGCAATTTTTCAATGTTAAAATACTTTCATCACAGCTTAAAAGTCAGAGACAACTAAAGACTTTATTCCACTGTCGAAACAGAAACAGTTTAAAACAGAAATATCTGATCATCCTTCATAATGTAGTCATTCTTTACATCTGTTATGTCCCAAGATGTATGCATTTGTGTTTTATAATAATAATAGTGTATGTGTCATTCATTGATGTACTGTGTGTGCTGCCAATGGACTCAATAGCCTGCTGGGAGTTGTAGTTTTTGTTTTACATTTTGTCCTATTTCCTGTGCTCCTCTCTGTCTTAATCTGGGTAATGGGGCCTACCAGCTGCTCCTTGTCAATGCCAAGAGGAGCTAATTTTTAAGCACAACAAGAGAAAGAGAGACAGAGAGATTCTAAGAGTTGGGACATTGCCAGTTGCAGAGTGTTGCTTTTGTTGGTGTATCTTAAGCTTAAATGTGAAGTTGTTGCTGTTTTGTGCAAAAGTAATGCAAAGTCTGATGCAAACCGGTTCTTTTCGGACAGTTCGGCTCAATGAACCGAAACATTTGAAATATTCAAATAAAGTTATTTGCGTGAATCCATCAATTATAGGTTTAGTTCACCCCAAAATGAAAATTCTGTCATTAATTACTCACCCTCAAGTTGTTCCAAACCCATAACGCTTTCATTCATCTTCGGAACAGAAATGAAGATCTTTTTGTTGAAATCTGACAGCTTTCTGTTCTTATACTGTCTTTGCAACTTGACCTAAGTTCATAAAGAGATCGGACAACTATAATTCATATGAATCGAACCTGAATGACACACAAGGACAAACCTCTTCCGGAAGCTCAAATGTGCTATGAAACACACAAGTATGAACCTCATTGGTTATGTAGCACGTTTGAGCTTCCAAAAGAGGTTTGTTCTTGTGCGTCATTCAAGTTCAGTTGAGCATCTGTCTATGTTCATTGATCAAGGTTTATATGTAAGTAAAAGCCTAAATTAAATCTATTCACCATAAAAAGTGATCAAGTCTTCAGAAAATTTGGACTAAACTGCTCAATTCATATGGATTCATTTTCCAATCACTTCATGAACTTTTTGAAGCATCAAAGATTGCAAAGTTCCAAAGGCAGTCTATGGAAGGACAGAATCCTGTCCGATTTAATCTAAAAATATATTCATTTATGTTCCGAATATGTTCTTTATGTCTAAAGTATATAAAAGGAGTAAACCAGTCAACTCTTTGTTTATTGTCCTTATAAACTCCTTGATTTAAAATATAATCTGCATGCACAGTGAACCATAGTAAAAGTATCATTTTTTTATGTTAAAAAACAAAAAAAACAAACATATATATATATATATATATATATATATATATATATATATATATATATATGCTTTGTCTGTTATTAAAGAAGCTTACATTGCGCATCAGGCTTGTTATGCAGTGTCAGCAACTCACTTGTCAGGATTCTTGGTAATCATCGACAAACCTTGCCAGTTCGTCGAACCGACTCATTCACCCTGCATCCCAATGTCCATACTATCTAACCTAAACAGTATGTGAGAGAACAATAAGTGTGTCCCAAAGCATAGTATGTTGAATAGAGTATGTGAAAAGTCCCCGGATTGTCTACTATTTCTGGTAGATTTTTGAAGTGTGGATCCATGCACAATATAACGGCTAATATTGGCCACAACCCATTGCGCTTTTGATAAGAAATCAGTTCAGAACTACAAACACATATAAAGAGTGTTAAAAAATACAATTGTGGCGGGTGTGCACAACCAATGGTAGCCTAAATAGAGAGGTTTGGACAAAGGAATTTGAGTGACTAATAATGAACATTTAACCTGATAAAAAATATTTATTTAATGTTATCTGTGTTATATTTGATCTGCAACAACAATGTGGGCTTTTATAAATATCCGTTAGGCCAATAACTTTTAAATGAATCATTATGCAAACACATGAGGACAGTTTCTGCATGAAAGACCCACAATGTGCTACTTCTTTTTTCTCCAATATGGTAGGAAAGACGCAAATCAATGAAGTATGTCCCAAAGCTTGTCTACTCTTTTGATACACACATAAGTTTGTACTTTTTTGTTCCATCATAATACAATACATCCACAATACATACTTTCATACACACTTTTAGGGCATTGTATAAGTAGGCGAATTGGGATGCAGCATTGGTTCTTCTTTAGTCGGACGTACTACTTCGTTTGTGCATCTTGCGTCATCAACCCTGAACTTCGAATTCTCTAAAGTTCGATTTTGTGAAATGTTTTGACCGGCTGCTTCCTGATAACCAGCTCAAAAGAACAATTTGTTCATTCAAGAATTGAATATCACTAATGCTTTGTTATGTGTTCAGTACTTGCCTGTTATTGAGTGTTAGAGATGTAGGGAGATGGGGTGCCATTTTATTTTGTTCTCATTTTCTCCTGCATTTACAAGTTAGGAACTAAGAATTCTGGGGCCATATTCACAAAATATTTTATCTTACCATTAAGAGTTCTCCTAAATAGCATTAAAAGTTTTTAGTTAAGTTCTTAGGTTCCTCTTAAAACCCACAAAACTACTGAGACCAACTTTTATTAAGGAATAGAGAGTAATTAAAATCTTAAAGGCAATATGTTTGAAACACTAAGTTATCATTCGTTCTCACTCTAAGATACCTTATCTCGAAACACATTGAGCAGTTCTTCAATCAGTGTGTCCAGCCCTAGCACCGACGACACAATGCGCTCTGTAGTGCAAGGTTCTGCAGTGGTGAGATCGCTCGCTGGGCCCTACCACCTTGGTGAAAGCTCGCTGCTACCCGGGGCGTACATAGGCCTCGGGCGGGCCAACCGGCTTTTGTTTTTTTTTTCACTGTAGAGTTCGAAACACTTTTAAAGCTTGTACTCTGGTCCCCTCGACAAGTTTGTCCACCCGCTTCCTTCAGTAGATGCCATTAGGGAACACAGTTTTCTCCAATAAAGAGACCAATGAGCTCAGTCCAGGGGTCAAATCTGAGGTTCAGTCAGTTGACAGAGAGTTTACCGAAGACAGAGTTCTCCTCACTTCCAAAGCCATAGAAAATAAGTGAGGGGATCAAACCTCAAGCGTTTTTCTGCCGACTCTTTTTATTTCTCGAAAACATAGAGGCCACACCCCCTTCAGTACCTGTACTCTGGTACCTTTGACAAGTGTGCCCGCCCCCTTCCTTCAGATCGCTCGCTGGGCCCTACCACCTTGGTGAAAGCTCGCTGCTACCCGAGGCGTACATAGGCCTCGGGCGGGACAGCAGGCTCGTGCTTGCTAAGGCAGCACATATACTAAAATTGGATCGATACAGAGAAGATTAGCATGGCCCCTGCGAAAGGATGACACGCAAATCCGTGAAGCGCTCCATATTGTTGCAGGTTTGATCGACCCTCCTTCACAGAACTTGATGCATCTTCTCCTGCTCCTCCTTACTTTTTTTTTTCTTCTTTTTTTTTTTTTAACTGTAGAGATCAAAACACTTTTAAAGCTTGAACTCTGGTGCCAACAAGTT